>NW_028270136.1:1437500-1632500 GCF_056152115.1 Neolamprologus brichardi
TCTGCCATCAGAAAAAAAAAATCAAAACGTGTGCCATATTTAATTAAATTTTTTAAATGCAAAAATATATAAATCCTTTGCAGTAGACTCAGAGTCAAATAAAATAAGATAAATATGCAATCCAAACTAAGGCATAAAAATAATCTTTACTCTGTCTTCTCAGAAGGCTTCATGAGTTTTTGTACATGTGTTTCTGCATGTTTAAGTGAATGTGTGAATGAGTGAATGTGTTAGTTTGTGTCTGTAAGCCTTTAAAGGAGAATATGGTGGCTACAATGAAGAGAAGTGAGCCTTGCCCTGTGCTTTGATGCAAAGTTTTTGTGCTGCTGAACACATGAACAGATGTTATTATATTATATAATTCCTGTGTCCAACCTAAAATCCCTCAGGTCAGTGGTTCAGAGTTTTACAAGCCCATGTACATTTTTATTGGCTTGTAAAAAAAAAAGCTTTCATTTGTATATTTTAAATATTAACACACTTTAATTGAGGCAGTGATTTCTGTTATTTCACTTTCAATCTGTTAAATGTTATGAAAAACCTTGAAATAAATCTGGTCTAGTACACTGATGCCCTGATTTAGACTCACCCCTGTTTGCTGCAGGTGTGCATCATGTAAACAGCTGTATAATTTAAACATATTATCAGAATAAGTTAACTGTACATCTGCATATTGTAATACAACTTCAGGGGTTTTTTTTTGCTGTGTAACACAAAGAGTGGTGGATAGAGCAGCTAAAAGGTGTGTTTGATGATGAACTAGCTTTTAAAGGTTTTAATGGTGGTTACAGGAGCAGTGCTGCTGTTTTAGATGCTAGAAACAGGTTTTCTTTGATTCAACCTGAGCTCACTGTCTCGGTAACAGCTCCGTCTGTTAACACAGACACATCAAGTATAAAAGGAAGCTTAGGTTTCTTTCTATGGTTCTGATGTTCTCAATTGTTCTATCGCGTACTCATAAAACTGTCAGCCTTTGTTTGAGCCAGTTGTGTATTGTCACTTTACACTCTGTGTAAAGTGAAATAAAAACTCATCTAAAACAGACAAAGATCCTTTGATCTCTTTTCCTTCAAAGAACCATCAAAGATGACTTGAGCAGCTCATGCTTATGTTTATACACTGTTCTTATTTTATTCGTATTATTTGTATGTAAACGTTGACAGGGCACAGGAGATTAGTTGCAGTCTTTTATGACATTTACACCTTGAGCATGGAAGAACATTGCCTTATCTGAAGGTTTATGTGCAGTTTTCTATGCAGTGTGTAGTCAATGCATAGTATTGCTGTTCTTTTCACTCCTTGACTGTCATAGTACGGTGCACCAGTCTGTTCCAAGGAGTCAGAATTTCTTGCACTTTTTAACATGGTCTTGAACAATAGTTTCCAGGCTTTCTGACTCCTTAACAACATCTTGTCTTTGGACATTGATAACTTTTTCATTTATTTCCAGCTCAGTCTATCCTCTATCCATTTTCAGGGGATGTTTTAAAATCGAGAAATAACAAAAAAAACAATTTTAAATAGGGTCAGTAGGGCTTTCTTGAAATATTTAAATTTTATATCAACAAGTTTATTCCTTCACAAAAATTGCTAGCTAACAACCTACCATAACTGCCCTTAAAAAGAGAGAATGCCTACAACCATCTGTAAAACACAGTAGAGCCTCTGTCATAGTTTGGGGGAGGATTTCAGCGAGTGGTGCTGGGGATGTTGTCAAAATTAAAGGAGTTATGAACGCAGAAAAGTTATATAAACATTTGACTGGCAACTACTTAATTTTTCAGTATGACAATATTCCCAAACACATTGCCAATGCTGTTAAAAACATGCATTGGCTGCAGTTTTTCAAACTGAAGTAAAAATGAATGAATAACAATCATAAAAGCTGGCAATACAACAATACGCATAATCCAAACTGAACTATAATGGACTCTAAAAAAACTTTGAAATATTATAACTTGAAATATTTCTTTAGAAAGACATATTATGTTGCATATTACAGCAGCATAAGGTCTATAGTTCAGCTCTGACTTTGTTGAAAATTAATTAATTTGTGCCATATTCATGTTAATCATTTCCTATTTAAAACAGCAAAGTTGACAAAAGACAACACAAGACAAGTTTTCCAAAGTGTTGATGCTGGGGACTCATTCAGTTCCATAAATATGGAAGCTTGTTTCTCTTTGAGTTAGGTATCTCATAATTTTAAGCTAATAAGTCGAACTTTTGATCTCTGCCAATCAGGAGGCTTCATGAAGGACATCATTTCCTCTTTACCCTGAAGTAAATGGCGCAGATGCCTACACACTCACAACTGGATAGTGATAGCATCAGTATAGCATACGTAAACAAATTAGCACCAGGTTCTTCAGCTTTGAATGTCTTGTATAGCTGTATAAAAGTTCTGAAATCAGTGTGTTCATGTCCAACAATTCAACATGATGCTTTGCATCTTTTATGGAGATGAAACTGGTGAAATCTTAGTCTGGGAGTGATGTGTTGAAACTGAAACTGTTTAAATAAATTTGTATATTTACAGTTTCACAAATTAGCAATAATAAAATTAATTTCAGACCACTGTTAGGAAATAAAATATATAATCTGAATGCTGATTAGTGTGTTTTATGAGAGGCCCAGACTTCAGTGTAAAACTAGGTTGCAGGCTGACAAGAAATTACATGCTTTTGCAGAGCGTGCTTTTGCAGCTAGAAAGTGTGTTTTGTGTTCAGGTCTCTATATTCCAGAATATGTAAATTAAAGATCATTTTTAGAGTAAAAGGACGACTTTTGAGCCGTGTCTTTCTTGGCCCTAAAGAATCCAAAAGAACCAGAATTTAATACTTGGTGCCTGTGACCCGGGTTCTTGTGCGGTTGAGCGGACTAATTTGGACCTTAAGGTGCGATCTGATACGAGGTGGACAACAGACCGGTCTAAAAGAGTAAAGGTAAGCGCAAGCCTGTTGAAAATTGTGCACATTGGATGAATTCTAAATTAGTTGTCCACTGAATTAATGATTGTTACCATTAAAGTGGCTCAGTAGTGGAAATTAAACTAAATTATAAAATCTGTTAAGTAGATTTCAGGTGACATGTCCATGATAATTTTGGGTAATTTGGGATAAATAAAATTAAAGTTTGGGGTTATTTGGTGAAAGCTCATTGTTGTTAATACTGGGGTGGATTTTTACGTCAGCCAAGAAAAGAGATTAGATTAGGACATTTGGTCAGGGAATTTTATTCCCGCATTGATTATAGGGTGGGACCCGGGCATCAGATAACAAACTGGCGGTTAGAGTCCACAGTGATGCTTGCAGAATTATTTAAATTGTAGGACGGAGACGGCGTTTCTCCAGGGGTGCAAAATGTTCTGAGTGTTATGGCTCCATCTTGTGGCGGACGCGCTGCAATTTCCTGCAACGACAGGGTCATTCGGGTGATACCCGCGACAGGTAGGGACAGTCGTTAATAATCAGTGGTCAAACACCACTTTTCTTGCACGGTTTGACCGATAGGGGCGCGGCCCCGGCCGTGACCATTCAATGTGATTGACAGGTAAGCTTTAAGTAAAGCTGTAAGGCGCAAGTGGGATACTTAGACGCTGAAGGTGGAGCTTCCTGTCAAGCCGCGGGAAGCGGTTATAAATTAATTAGGGCCTAGAAATTTGACCGCTATCGAAGAGGGCGTTCCCGAAGCAGGGTGATTGACCTGCAGGGTGGGTGAACCTGGGCCTTAGAGGCTTTTAAAATGGTCGAAAAGTTAGGTGTACCGGTACTAAGGTTTTGAAGATGAAGTGAAGATGTGATATGGTAATAATTTATCTTGGCAGTTAGTGGCAGTCTTTTGTTATATATAAATGTGTGAATGTATAAATGGAGTGTAAAATTGTTATTTGGATGAATGATTAAAGGTGCACATTATGTTGAGAGAAAAAGGGCCTGGCGTGTGTGTGTGAGACGATTTATTTTATTTTATTTTATTTTTTAAGGAAGTTTAGGGGGGAGTGTAACATGCTGATGAAAGTATTGCGTGGATGATGCTACGAAACTGAATTGAAATGGTGATATGTGTGGAAAACTGTTAATTGTCCTGATGTCTGAAAGAGCTCTGCTGAGCACGCTGAAGATTGTGAAATAAGGGTGCATTGTTTTTAGATCAAGACTTAGCAGAATTACAGAGGGTTTATAGACTGTAAATACTAAAATAACAAGAGTTCAATTAGCCTGTAGAAACAGGAAAGAGAGAAACAGAAAAATATGAGTCTGTGTGTGTGTGACAGGAACTTTGCATGCCCATAAAAGGAAACTGGCTGGTGTGTGAAGTGTGCACCCAGAGAGAGAGAGACGAGGTAAAATCTAGGCAGATGAAGCTAATGGATGTCTTAAGAAAATAAATGAAAAGGATATTAATTGAAGGTTTTAGTGTGTCAATACAGGTGGACTCTTCTCAACCTGAAACATGAGTTCAGCAGCAAAAGCATAGAGTAACAGAATTGGGATGAAAACAGGCCAGGCTTTGGCTCTCATTGTCTCCTTATCCTGAGAAGAAGCTTAAAGGACAGTTAATCTCCTGATGAAGACAGAAGAGAGACAGAACACTGTGTACTTGAAGAATTAATAGCAGGCAAAAAGACAGTGCAACTGAACTATAACACTGACGACTCCAGCAGCAGCATGTAAGAAAATACTTGATGGAACATGCACTCTGAACTCTAAGCTGGGAAGTTGAACAGTGGGATAAACAACTATGTGAAAGCACTGGACACTGATTTTCAGATTTGCCATGCTTGGAGTAATCCTCAAAGAAAAGACTGAAAAGATCAAGAGAGAAGAAATGGGGAGAAGAAACAGCTGATTTGGGCCTGTGTTGATCTGCGAGGAAACTGTGAGGACAGTGAGAGGTGAACCTGGACATTATATAGTAAATGCATATGGGAAAATTGCATTGAAGGATGAACTTATGAAGGTTTAGAAATTTTCACCACATCACAACAATGAGGTTAAAAAGGTAAAAAACACACATATACAAATGGTTACATGGGAAATTATTTTTGGGGAGAAGCAGAATTGAGATAGTTTGAATCCACAGCTCAGTGCAAACAGGCATGAGTTAAACCTGATGATAAAATACATTTACAATGAAGAAGCAGCTTACACTCCATTAACATGACCACATAACATGAACGCAAGGAAGAACACGCTTACATTTATCAAGGTGAATACATGAAATAAATTGGTATTTTTGGCCGGAGAGAGAGAAGTGGGTCGTTTAAACACTGATGATAATAAGGAAAATGTCTCAGTTTTGTTATTTTTAGGTCCAAAGCAGACCTGGATCAATTTTCCACATGTGGCGGTCGGAAGAAAGTTATAGGTTTACATCACTGGAAACATTCAGGCCTGGTTGTTTACAGCGCCATGCATCACTAAACCTGACAAGTGAACTCTAACTCCTGGCTGAAGACAAGGAATGCTGTTATTTAAGGTGGGAAATCAAAATTTGGGTCAGCAAACTTGGGGAAGAGAAAACTGACTGCTTAAGTGGGAAAATTGTGAAGGAGTCTGAAACCATGCAAAAAGAAACATATATAAAATCATACACACAAACAGAAAATGCATTAACCTTACAACTGCGAGAGAGCTCATGAGGATTAGACAGCATGTTGAGCATGTGAGTCTGTTTATCAGTGTTAAAATGGCGTGAACACACTTAAACCCTGAAGTTGAGGAATAACTCGGGAAAGTTTAATGACAAGAGAGTGACATTGGTGAAAATAAAAAAGTGATTAAAAGCTTAAAGTAGTTTTAAAATAGTGAATTGGAAGTCCTCTTGTGTCGATTGAACAAAACAAGTGATTACTTGTTTTGGAAGGAAGAAAATAAAATAATTTAATAATGTGGTAAGATTTAAATATGCCTTTCTCTTGTCACGGTAACTTCTTGAGATATGACTCAGTATGCAAATTAGCTGAAATGAGGGGTGAGAAAGAAGCTTGCTGTGTGGCTGTGTGTCAGAGGCTTTCAATGCAGGAAACATAGCAGAGACTGAGAAGAATTAGTTGGTAAAATAGATAATGGTAAAATACAGGATAATTAAATAAGGTGGTCAGGTCTGTTTAGAAGGGCAGAGTTGGATAAGAAATTTATAATTTAGTGATGACACGTTATAACGTGTTTATATGGCGATCGTGGCTCAAGAGTTGGGAGTTCGCCTTGTAATCAGAAGGTTGCCGGTTCGAGCCCTGGCTCGGACAGTCTCGGTCGTTGTGTCCTTGGGCAAGACACTTCACCTACCGCCTACTGGCGTTGGCCAGAAGGGCCGATGGCGCGATATGGCAGCCTCGCTTCTGTCAGTCTGCCCCAGGGCAGCTGTGGCTACAACTGTAGCTTGCCTCCACCAGTGTGTGAATGTGTGTGTGAATGGGTGGATGACTGGGTGTGTAAAGCGCTTTGGGGTCCCTAGGGGGGGCTAGTAAAAGCGCTATACAAATACAGGCCATTTACCATTTACCATTTATATATCTTATGCTAAATCTAAGTATGTTAAAGTGCTTAAAGGGGAACATTATTGTGTGCAAATTGTGTGGCTTTTAACAACAATTTTGTGTGTATTTAGCAGGTGAAATTATGTCAGTTGACCTCGGACTCTCAGGACGCTGTGGAATCTGAGGCCACTGAGATATGATGTGGGGAAAATGAACATAGCGAGTGATTTTAAGTCTGATCTCAGACTGTGTAAGTATTAGTCAAACAAAGAGTAGGGCAAAACCTTTGTGGCCCTGAAGTTCTAATCTCCATAACATATCGATAGATTAATAAGCAAAATCTTCTGTGTTTAAGATCTTTGGGGTTGTTGTTTGAGTGATGGGTTGATTGTGTCAGTGAGGTTTGGGTTGTTTTCTTATTTTAAAAAGAGGGAGTTTTAGTAAACATGGACATGTCTGGAATTGGGCCCTTTAAAATTGTAACAGTGCACTTAGAGAAAACCTGTCAGGTGATTATGTTTTGTGTTTTGATGAGCTAATAATCAGCTCTCTGTTTTTCTCATTTTTTGTAAGCAGGCCTGCAAGATTGAATTAACATCGCTGAAAATCTTTTCGGGAGAGCAAATATAAGGTGAGCTTTTCCAGATTACAACTGGCTGAGGAGAAGCCACCTGTGGGAACCTGGGAGTTCTGGTCTAAAAGGATTGCCGCGTGTCAATCCAGACCAAAAAGGATAGACAATTGTTTTTCTTTTGAGTGAATGTGTGTGAATGAGTGAATGAGGGTTAGCATGAATAAAGGGGGACAAACAATTGACTCGGTTGGGGAGAGAAAGGGGATGCTTTGCAGACTTAATGTTTTGGCTGCTGATTTTGGGTTGCTGATGTTTGCTTTAAGAAAATTCTGTTTTGTTGACTGGGTGTAGATTATGGCAGTACATTATATTGTTGGGAAAATGCCAAATGCTAAAGGGGAGAAACTGTTTGATAGAACTCATGCCATTAACAAAATAGGCCACTGCAGAAGTCAATTAAAGTTGATAGAGGAAAATAACTAAAACAAAAGTAATATTTATGAGTCACATAGGAGCTAGACTTTTCATATAAAATGCAGTTATAGAATAACAAACACTTGTCGAAGTGACCAAGGTTTTTTCCTTTAAAGCAGGAGCAAAGTAAGCACATATATTTTGGTTAAGTCTGGTAAAGTATAATTAGACTGTACCGTTACATTAAGAAGAGCAAAATGAAATCAAAATATGCTGCATCAAGAACATGTTATAACACAGGTATTACAAGTGGAAAATGTGAGTTTTAAAATGAAGTTAGTGTTAACACACAAGTGTTGTTTCTAGGCAGGTTTGAATGGAGCCACTGGTGTAAAAGATTTAACATGATGATTAGACTGATTTTATTCCTAAATACAGGTTTGGAGGCCCGGGGTAAATATACCCTAGAGGAGAATTGCTGAGAGTTTTAGAGAAATGATTTGACTAAGCTTTTCCTGTCAAGAAGGAGCAATTTTGGGTTTAATTTGAAATAAGGGGCTTTATCAAGGGAGCTTGATAATTTAGCTATGATAAAACGTTCGCATAAGTAATTGCTTTTAGGCTTAAACTTAATTGGTTAAAATGTTTGCTTTCTCTTTGATCTTTTAGTAGAATAAGCGGTTATAATGATTTTCTTCTAATCTATTGTGAAAGGTGTCAGGGTGTAAAAGGTCAATGAAGATGCTTGTATAGACAGATAACATGTATTGTGACTTGTAGGTCAGAGTTAAGGCACACTCTGCTTGGAAACTTTCGCACTTGCAGAAGCAACAGTTTTGTGTACAAGATGTTGATAATCAGATAAGAGAGAAGAGAGCGAGCAACAGGAAGCACCTGGAGAGACGTGAAAGCGGCGCTTTAAGTGTGTTAAAGGTGTTAAAAGGTTGTTCACTGAAATGAGTAACATTGAATAGTATATATAAATGATTTTTTTTACACATTGCAACTGTGCTGGTATGAGTTATCACTCGGTCAGTTGAAGGTCAAAAACGTCGTTCAGCGTGACTGACTGAACTGATGTATTGTAGGGAGGACCTTGAGTGCCGATGGATAGATGCTAACACGCTTATACACATAATTAGGTTAATCCTTTTGATTAGAGAGTCCCAAACATGATAGGTTGAACCAAAATTGAATAATTAAGAGAACAACTGATGAACAAAATAAGTTAGGGAGGCGTAGCAGGGAAAGGTGTTTTGTTTCCTTTGCAGGAGATTTTGGGACCACAGCGACCACAGAGGTAGCAAGACTCCAGGGAGCACCGGACCAAACGGAACCACCAGAGAGGGGCACCCAAAAGAAGCACAGAGCACCAAAGTTGAATAAAATTTGTTGTTTAGGAGATTAAAAGCTTGTTAAGGTTAAATGTGAGCATAAAAGTAATGCAGAGTAATGAGAGCAACTTTAGTGATAGTTTCCGGGATTTCTATGTTAGGTAAATTGCCCAAGAAATAGTGCTAAGACCGGATTATGTTATCCGTAGAGGGGGTGAGAAAACTTAACTCTATAGAGGCTGTTTCCAAAGAGTGATCAATGTAAGTAGGTCCTTTTACCAGGAAAAGCTAATTATATCTGTTGTTAGTAAACAGTATTTATTGAGGTGGTCAGTTAATTAGTTTGACTAATAGAATTAGTTAAAGAGGGAGTCTGTTAGGAAATAAAATATATAATCTGAATGCTGATTAGTGTGTTTTATGAGAGGCCCAGACTTCAGTGTAAAACTAGGTTGCAGGCTGACAGGAAATTACATGCTTTTGCAGAGCGTGCTTTTGCAGCTAGAAAGTGAAACCAACTAAGTTGTTTGATTGAAACTTAAAGTGTGGTGTGACGTAGAGAGCAACTATATAAATAACTAGGCTTCCATTTGTGCTTCAGACCTGGGGTTGTGTGTTTTGTGCTCAGGTCTCCATATCCAGGATATATTAATTAAAGATTAATTAAAGACCACTTTTGAGCCGTGTCTTTCTTGGCCCTAAAGAATCCAAAAGAACCAGAATTTAATACCACCTGTTAGCTTCACTGGTTCTTAATTCAACCCCTTAAGGTACGGCAGATAATCACAAAGGATGGAGCCAGGTGAGGAGGAGTCATAGTTGGAAACAATCAGGGAATCATAGAGAAGTTAAAGCAGAAGAACCATACAAAGTGGACCAGAATAAAACAGCAGTTGTGTGGGTGCAGATTGATCTACATAAGAGGAAAAAAAAGGATAAAATGGAGGCTTTGAACAATGCACGATTGTCTGACAAACTGCTCGGGATATTGGGGTGGGAAACTGTGGTAAGTCTCAGTAGTAGGTAACATGATACTCAAATATTAATCCATACTAAAATTAATATTGAATAAAGATTCGCAACAGTGTCTGTGCCAACAGTGCCTCCCTCAGCTGACTCACAACTTCACACAGCAAACTGTCTGCAAACAGACAGGCACACAGCTACTCCCTTTATTAACAGCTGAACCAGTTAATATTCACTAAATAAGACTTTACGAAGAATTTCAAGGTCAGTGAAACTCCAGTTTCAACAACACTGAAGTATTGAACAGTTCATCTGAATGTTTAAACAGACCATGTGCGCTGACATCAGATCTAGCCTGTCACAGTGTGCAGCAGCACACTGTATGAATTTGTGAAGAGGAGCCAAAATGCAGACACCAAGGAACGTGGAACAAAACTTGAATGTTAACAAAAAGCAAGCCGTTTAATAAGGGAAATAAAAAACATTACAAAACAAAAGGCACACGGACACTAGGGGGAAACTAATTAGAACTAAACTGGGAAAACTGAATGCTGAACACAAAGAGCAAAACCTTAAACGTGGAAAATCCTGGCAACATGGACACATGACGAAGAAAAACAGACGACCTAACAAAAAATGAACAGAAACACACAGACTAAAAACACACAAGGGTGATTAGGGGAAGTGGTCAAACTTTGTTGCCTGGTCTTAGACTTCTTGTGCTGTGCTAGACGAGCCTTCTCAGTAAAGTCAAACACCTTTTTAAGAGTATTCTCATCTAAAAGAATTGTCAGTCTCTGTCGGATCCGCTCCTCTTGAGATTTTAGCATGGTAAAATTTGTTTGCCTCACCCTTTCATTAAGCAACTGATGCTGTGCCTTGTGGAGGACTTTAGTTGCCTGGAAGCCTTTAACTGAAGAGCTCATTTGAAGACTTTTAGGAGTAATCCTGTTTTGTCGGCATCTGAGGCTGAATCTCGTAATGTAATGACTAATGACTAATGTAATGTCTAGTAATGACTTCATGAACTTCTTCACAAATAAAAATTTTATCATTAGAGAAGAAATTACAAATAATCATCCCACAGATGTAATATTATCTACAGCTACTCTTAGTTCCATTGATGTTAAGTTAGACTCTTTTTCTCCAATTGATCTTTCTGAGTTAACTTCAATAATTACTTCCTCCAAACCATCAATGTGTCTTTTAGACCCCATTCCTACAAAACTGCTCAAAGAAGTCCTGCCATTAATTAATTCTTCGATCTTAAATATGATCAACCTATCTCTAATAATCGGCTATGTACCACAGGCCTTCAAGCTGGCTGTAGTTAAACTTTTACTCAAAAAGCATCTCTAGACCCAGCAGTCTTAGCTAATTATAGGCCAATCTCCAACCTTCCTTTCATATCAAAAATCCTTGAAAGAGTAGTTGTCAAACAGCTAAAAGATCATCTGCAGAGGAATGGTTTATTTGAAGAGTTTCAGTCAGGTTTCAGAGTTCATCACAGCACAGAAACAGCTTTAGTGAAGGTTACAAATGATCTTCTTATGGCCTCTGACAGTGGACTCATCTCTGTGCTTGTCCTTCTTGACCTTAGTGCAGCATTCGATACTGTTGACCATAATATCCTATTAGAGCGATTAGAACATGCTGTAGGTATTACAGGTATTGCACTGCAGTGGTTTGTATCATATCTATCTAATAGACTCCAGTTTGTGCATGTAAATGGAGAGTCCTCTTCACACACTGAGGTTAATTATGGAGTTCCACAGGGTTCAGTGCTAGGACCAATTCTGTTTACATTATACATGCTTCCCTTAGTCAGCATCATTAGAAGACATAGCATACATTTTCACTGTCCAGCTCTATCTGTCCATGAAGCCAGATAACACACACCAATTAGTTAAACTGCAGGAATGTCTTAAAGACATAAAGACTTGGATGGCCGCTAACTTTCTGCTTCTTAATTCAGATAAAACTGAGGTTATTGTACTCGGCGCTGAAAAGCTTAGAAATATGGTATCTAAGCAGATTCTTACTCTGGATGGCATTACCTTGGCCTCCAGTAACGCTGTGAGGAACCTTGGAGTCATTTTTGACCAGGATATGTCCTTCAACGCACATATTAAACAAATATGTAAGACTGCGTTCTTCCATTTGCACAACATCTCTAAAATGAGAAATATCCTGTCTCAGAATGATGCTGAAAAACTAGTTCATGCATTTATTACTTCCAGGCTGGACGACTGTAATTCATTATTATCAGGATGTCCAAAAAACTCCCTGAAAAGCCTTCAGCTAATCCAAAATGCTGCAGCAAGAGTACTGACAGGGACTAGAAAGAGAGAGCATATTTCTCCTGTTTTGGCTTCCCTTCATTGGCTTCCTGTTAAATCCAGAATTGAATTCAAAATCCTGCTCCTAACATACAAGGTCTTAAATAATCAGGCCCCATCTTATCTTAATGACCTTGTAGTACCATATCACCCTATTAGAGCACGTCGCTCTCGCTCTGCAGGCCTACTTGTTGTTCCTAGAGTATTTAAAAGTAGAATGGGAGGCAGAGCCTTCAGTTTTCAGGCCCCTCTTCTGTGGAACCAGCTTCCAGTTTGGATTCGGGAGACAGACACTATCTCTACTTTTAAGATTAGGCTTCAAACTTTCCTTTTTGCTAAAGCATATAGTTAGGGCTGGACCAGGTGACCCTGAATCCTCCCTTAGTTGTGCTGCAATAGACGTAGGCTGCCAGGGATTCCCATGATGCATTGAGTTTTTCCTTTCCAGTCACCTTTCTCACTCACTATGTGTTAATAGACCTCTCTGCATTGAATCATATCTGCTATTAATCTCTGTCTCTCTTCCACAGCATGTCTTTATCCTGTCTTTCTTCTCTCACCCCAACCGGTCGCAGCAGATGGCCCCGCCCCTCCCTGAGCCTGGTTCTGCTGGAGGTTTCTTCCTGTTAAAAGGGAGTTTTTCCTTCCCACTGTCGCCAAAGTGCTTGCTCATAGGGGGTCATATGATTGTTGGGTTTTTCTCTATATCTATGAAGCGCCTTGAGGTGACCTTTGTTGTGATTTTGCGCTATATAAATAAAATTGAATTGAATTGAATTGAAGTCTTTGAGACTGAGACTGAAGAAGTCACTTGGATGAGTGACGAAATGTTTCTCCCACAAAACGCTACGTCCAGATGAACAGAATCAACTTTTGGAGATTTACGTTGGATGATTGAGAATGCATCAAGATGTAAATGAAGACAAAGGCACCAAAGGAAATGACAGATAAGAGAACATAAGCCAGAACTTACAACAAAAACCTCAAGAGACCTAAACAATCAAAACTAAACCATATAAAGTTTAAATTAAATCAACTTCATGCAAAGAATCATAAATCCAAAATAACTAATAAAAGCATGGTCAAAAACCTGGAACCAGGCAGCAACATCATGGGTTAGTTTACTGATGACTAATGACCAGTCAAGGTTTAATTCAGTGTTTTTCTTTTTAGCAGAAGTTGACAGTTTATTTAGAGATATATGGTCAATTCAGAGTTTTGCTTTGTTTTTTTTTTTAAAGTTTTTGATTTCCAGAGGATTATCTTTTTGGGAAATGGACTCTTTCTTATACAACGCTTTTATACTCGAGCAACACTTTGTATAACCTCATTCATACACATTTATCTACATAAGTGTTTTCTTTCATTTCTAATATTCACACACATTTGTACTCCAATGAATACATCAGAGAGCAACTTAGGGTTAGTACTCTCCAAAAGTTGATTCTGTTCATCTGGACGTAGCGTATTCTGGGAGAAACGTTTTGTCACTCATCCAAGTGACTTCTTCAGTCTCAGCTGACTGCAGGATTCCCCAATCTTATAAACAGGACATTTGCATAATGACTGAAACCAGCCCACTGAAGGAACAATGGGCTGTGAGGTCAGTTCCTTAATCATAATTATGCAAATTCTCATGACCATTGATCCACAACCACTGACCAAAACCCACTGATCAAAGACTACTGATCAATGGCCATGAGTACCATTCACAGAGAGTTGGGGAATGGCTGCAATCACAGCATTGTAAGATGGCGAAAGATGTACCCTTAGGCCCCTCCTCGATTCAGAGGAGGGGCCTAAGGGAGGGGCCTTTTCACGTAAATGGCCTCCTTGACTCCGCACTCAAACCAGCGTTCCTCCCTGTCTAGGATGTTACATCCTCATCATTGAAAGAGTGTCCACTGGCCTGTAGGTGTAAATAGACTGCAGAGTCCTGGCCTGACGAGGTGGCTCTTCCGTGTTGTGCCATCCGCTTCACCAGAGGTTGTTTGGTTTCCCCGATGTATAAATCCTGGCAATCCTCCTGGCACTTAACAGCGTACACTATGTTACTTTGTTTGCGTCGGAGGACCTGATCCTTGGGGTGGACCAATTTTTGGCGCAGCGTGTTTTGGGGTTTAAAAGCCACAGAGACCCGGTGTTTCGAAAAAATGCGTCTCAACTGCTCCGATACTCCTGACACATATGGGATCACTACAGGTTTTCGCTTGGGCAGCAGTTGTCCTTCTCTCTGGAGCTTTCTTTAGGTGCCTTTCCAGCTTTGACAAAAGTCCAGCTGGGATAACCACATTTACTCAGGGCCTTCTTGATGTGCTGTGCTTAGGGTTAGTACGTTGCTCAAGAATATTTGGACTGTGGACTGGAGCACTCAGGGACAGGGCTGCACTGGTAAACTGGCATACTGGGCATTTTCCTGGTGGGCACTTTTGGGCTGATAGGCCAGCCCAAAGGGCTGCTGCTCACCAGCCTTACAAGGACTTCATTTTCATCACTGACACTGAATTGCCCAATCAAATCTCTTAAGGTGACCAGCCCCTCCCCTACCTTCACTGTGCACTAGGGATGGGTATCAAAAAACGATTCTTGTTGAGAACCGGTTCCCACTGTTTCAATTCCTTGGAATTTTTTGCCATTTTTGCAAACGATTCCCTTATCGATTCCGGTCGACGTCACCATGTTGTGGAGCGTCATTTACCTGGCAGGAAACAGCGCCTAAGCGGCTTAAACGCTCAAAAGTTTGGTTATACTTTACGAGAACGGAAGACAACAGGGCAACTTGCAAGACTTGCAAAGTAGATATTTCATTTAAGGGAGGAAACACTACAAAAATGCAAAAGCATTTGCTCACAAAACACGTGATAACCTTAAATGAATGTTGTGTTTTTAATTCCGCTCCGGACTCGTGAATCTCAATCCAGTAGCAGCGGTAAAGTTTGCACGTCCTCTCCCGTTAATGCGGCAGGTAAATAATCAACTAACAGTGCATATTATGTTAGCGCGATCTGCCTTATTACAAAACCTGCCATTACTGTGCATTTAGATGACCATGATGAGAGAGACAGACAGAGTCTGGCTCAGATGCTGGCAGTTCTCACTGCAGTCTACCGGTAGTGTCTCCTTTCAGGCCAGGATAGATGAATGTCACCGAGCAGTGACTAAGTTTGTGGTCAAAGGCTTGCACCAATTTACCTCAGCAGATGCCCCCAATTTTCGGTAAGTGAATGTGTTTAATTGTAGGCAGGGACATTACTGGATATTCTTGTGTAATTGCTACAGAATAATTTATGTTATACTTTGTTATTGCTACAGAAGAATATTTATTTTATTATTTTACATTTACAATTTTTTCCCCCAGGGACCCTGTGACACCCCATTGAAGAGCCATAGGCTGGATCTCTAAAGATCACACTGCTGGGTTTGTAAGGCCATGTTACTCCTAAATTTCTATCTTGTTCAAAGAGAAGATAAAAAACAAAGTTCTAAGCTAATCGACCTTAGTGTCTTTTTTAAAAAAAAAAAAAAAAGAATCGATAAAGAATCGAATCGTTAAACAGAATCGAAAATGGAATCAGAATCGTGAAAATCTTATCAATACCCATCCCTACTGTGCACTGATGCAGCTTTTGGAATAATACTCAACTTTAGTGTGGAAGAAGTGGTGAAAAGGTGGAGATGGAAAGCTAAGAGACAACAATAAAAACAAACTAAAAATAGATGAAGCAAAATGTGTCAAATTAACCAACGTGTTAGCTGTCGGGGCTGCTGCATTGTGATCAGTAGTAACCAGGCCTCACAGTCACAGGAGGTTGCTGCTGCTAGCAGTGAGAGATTCAAGGTTTCATGTAAAATGAAGACCGAAGAACTAACCCCAAAACAACCTGATTAAAACTTGTTTCAAATTAAATCTATACAGAAATATGTGTAAGCATAATACACACACACACACACACCTATACGGGTTTCTATGTATTGCAAGGACACTTTTTCCAAACCAGCCCAGGTGGTGGACTATGGGGACACCACTTTCCGCTTGCCCCTGAGAGATGCTGAATACGTCAAAAAATCTGTTTTGAGCCACAGAGCACAGATCTCACTTCAAAGTTCCTATACACGCAACACAACTAGAGATATAAGAACCTGTTTTTTTGCAACCTTATCAGGACATAGATAATTAGGTGAGAAGCCCCGCCTATGAAAATATTAGACATTTTAACACCCAACAGGATTTGTAAGGACACTGGCTATACAACACACATACCTGTCACCAAAGTATATTATAGGGCCAAAAATGAATAAGTGGGACATGGCTAAACTCAAACACTACTACTGCATATTAAAATTAATAGTTAACAAAACGTGGTCTTATGACAAAAATCGAACATCACAAAACACAAAGACCTGAATTTGAGAACTAGCTCAATGCAATTTGCAAAGACAAACCTTATTCTTAGATTTGTATTGGAGCCATCACATATTTATAATGTGAATTCCCTATAGTCTTTATGAAATGTCTAATGCTCAAGTCAAAGCAATACAGGGATAAGAGTTCCAAAGGTAACTTTTCAACCATGAATTTACAGGTCTTCTCTGTTAAAGGCTAGCAATTAAAGGTTAGATTTCCTAGTTGGTATATTATGCATTTACATTAAGCACATATCTTCCTTAATTTGAGTTATACAACTGCTGATGAGAATTTGCTTTTAGGAACTTTTCCCCTCAGTATAAGAAAGCCTCACTGAAAGACAAATATTCAGTTCCAAAAGAAAAGGTTCCAGGGTTGTGTATCTTCAGAGTTCTTGAATTGGTAATAAGATACATGCTCAAGCACAGAAAAGGTGCTTTTCACACATCATGTTCCCTTTAAGTACGGTCTTTAGAGAAAAAAAAAAATTATATATATATATATATATATATATATATAAATAATAGCCAATCTGATGGTGAATACTCAAGTTTATTTCAACAAGAACACGTGCTTTTTGCAAACATGACATATATGTCAAACATCTGTGTATATATTTTTGTAACTTGATTAATCGTTTAGCGGCTGTTCCTTTTTTTTAGAGTTATGCCGCGGTTCCTGACGAAGTCTCTCACATTTTGAACAGAGCGACTGTCTAATACAGGACGTTCAGCATTTTTACACTGTTTGATTTCTGTCACAGTGGCTAGTTTCCCATTTGCAATGTGCCCACGGAAATGTCTCATGACTGCTGCAATCTCTTTGGGAGACCATGGACATTTTTGTCTCCTTCGAGGATTTTCCCCTTCTGCGCCATTTCCAGGGAATGCTACAAGGGGGAGAGAAAATAAGATCAGCTTACTTTTGATTTGTTAATTATTAAGTTATTATAAAGTTACTCTTCAAGAACAATATGGATGTAAACATCAAATCCATTTCATGGTACACATATCAAAAAGAAGTCCAGGCATTAACCACAGCATTTTTTAACTTGGTTTAAATAGCTGTGGGGCTTTAGATTTACACGGGGGTTTGGCTTTTTGCCATGTTAGATAAATACAGTGTCTTAAAAGCTATATTCTGATTAGAAGATCTAGCTCGTTCTTTCCTGCAAAAACATTAACTCAAAGAAAACTATTAAAGATAGAACTTCTAACTATGTGAATGCCACGGGACACCCAATTACAAAGTGACATTAGTTCCCATCCAGTTTCATCATGTCCTCCTTTATTGTCCTCTACTTCCAATCATGCAGAATCCAGGTTCAACCCATTACTTCAGCTTTGTCCTCTGATCTTTTCACTTAGTTTGTCAAGCAAATTATTCCTCATTTCCACCACTCTTATTCTCATGTGATTTTGTACTGTAACAGTAGCCCAGTTCAGACCTGGCATTATGACAAGTTCTGGGTGATCAGATACAACCAGCATTAATGAAAACTCTAAAGATATCCAGGATACTTTGAGGACTCATTCAAGATCCAGTGATGTAAGGCACACATTTGTTTCCATTCCTCTGAAAGTCAAAACAATCTGTTCCGAAGACAATGTAGGACAGTCTACTCTGATGTCATACTCAGCAAAACAAGATGACTCACATGAAACCTCTTTCTCATTTGATAAAAACCGTGAAACATGGGAGATTAAAAAACATTTGAGTCAGAAATAACTCGTGCAAAAAAATATTAGTTTAAAGATGTACACATTTACAGAATCACCAACACTGACAATAAACTCTCATATTGTCTCTTAAAATAAAAATAAAAAGATTTCAATCAAAAGGTGATCTAACATGCCAATGTAGTTTTCATATATGGTTTAAAAAGCAAGATAAGCAGTTTCCCATCTTTGTTTTCGAATAGTTATGAACATTTGAACTGTTAATCAGGCTTTTGAAGATGATTAATGGTAAGTATTAATATGCAATATTAGTATTTAAGCTGAGTTTACTGGAGCTTTAAGTGAGCCAACTTTCAAGTCGATGTGTACTGTAAACCTATGCAGACAGATCAGTATTTAAGGCTTTACTCTCACCATCCACTGGAGCACAACTTGGGCGTCATCAAGATATTACAAAATAGAGCAAAGACACAGCGGCCAGGGAAGCACAAGAACATGACATCAAGAAGGCCCCGAGTAAATGAGGTTATCCCAGCTGGACTTTTGTCAAACCTGGGAAGGCACCTAAAGAACGCTCCAGCCAATCCAGGAGCGAAGAAGGACAAGAACAGCTGATACGGATTTTCTTAAAAGATAACGTCTCTGTGGCTTTCAAATCCCAAAACTGAAATAAGAACCAAAATAAGAAAAGTATTCTAATGTTGAACCTGAGAAGAAAATTCCTCATGCCAACTTTAAGGTCATACTGGATATTAGTCATGAACTATGCAATGTTTGTAAAATTCTGGCATGTCATATTGACCAAACTTTCATATCAGATCTTGTCAAACACTGTTACAGAGATAACCATTTGCTAGTCTGTTGTTCAAAGAATCTGTTCAAAGGTGTCTTGATATTTTAAAATATTTTATTCTTGTGGTACCTCGTGATGTGCCTTCTCCAGCCGAGTCCACATCTGTAAATAGAAAAGTAAAACAAAAATATCACAAACAACATGAGTGGCTTGGTAATCATGGAAGAGCCATCAATATGCAGGGTGGTGGATAGTTATACCGTTTGAGGTGTTTGGAGGTTCCTCTACAGGTGGCATAGTACTCCTCCCTATAGTACAAGGAGTATTTTAGCTCAATATAGCAGTCACATTTTCTGTTCCTGTTTAGACTTTCCTTTAACACGAAAATAATTTTCACTAACAAGGAGAGAGGCACCCATAAATACAAGTAATCCTCAGGTCCATAGCTCAGTCCTAAAATGACTGAAGAAGTTTAAAGTTACATTGACCATTTCTTCAGCTGGCATATCAGTGAATTGTCATGATATATCTGCAGTACCAGTTAAAACTTTGGACACACCTGTTTATTCATTCTGAATTTGAATAAGCATTGTGTCTTTTCAAAGTAATCTTAACTGCATTTCCCAAAACTAGAAAGCATTTTACTAGAAATAAAACATAAAAGCCATCTACAAAGATGAAAGACATCAAAAATCCCGTCAAACACTGTTACAGAGATAACCATTTGCTAGTCTGTTGTTCAAAGATGTCTTAATATTTTAAAATATTTTATTCTTGTGGTACCTTGTGATGTGCCTTCTCCAGCCGAGTCCACATCTATAAATAGATAAGTAAAACAAAAATATCACAAACAATATGAGTGGCTTGGTAATCATGGAAGAGCCATCAATATGTAGGGTGATGGATAGTTATACCGTTTGAGGTGTTTGAAGGTTCCTCTACAGGTGGCATAGTACTCCTCCCTATAGTACAAGGAGTATTTTAGCTCAATATAGCAGTCACATTTTCTGTTCCTGTTTAGACTTTCCTTTAACAAGACAATGATTTTCACTAACAAGGAGAGAGGCATCCATAAATACAAGTAATCCTCAGGTCCATAGCTCAGTCCTAAAATGACTGAGGTCGCCAGTCTCCCACAGGACTAACACAGAGAAAAACAACTATATGCAATCACATTCACATCAATGGGCAATTTAGAGTGACCAATTAACCTAACCCCAGTTTCTTTGGACTGTGCGAGGAAGCTGAAGTATGCCGAGAGAACCCACGCAAACATGGAGAAAACAACTCCATGTTTGCGGACCCTGGACCGATGAACTCAGGACCGTCTTGCTGTGAGGCAACAGTGCTAACCACTATGCTAACGTCCCGCCTTATCGACTGGGCAGCCAAGTCCAATAAGTGCACTTGCTGGGGTTAGGATAAGCGGAAGAGATGTTCTCGGCATACCTTGTAAAAATGTAAACACAATACTCCAACAGTCCAGTTATAAGACAATCATCATCAGTGGGCACACTGTAGGAAGTGGGTAATACTGTCAGAGGTCCCTGGAGGTACCTCAACAAATTGCCTAGTTCCCTTTTCTGTAGTTGAATAGTGTAGCTCAATATTAATGCTCTGTTGCGTTGTGGTTGATTCATTTACACACATCTCTGGCTGGATATCTGTAGCATCACAACACAAAACTATCAATGTAAGTACTATTACATTTTTTGTACTGATCTGGTTAGACCTTTCTTTAGTGACATTATTTGACAGACATCAATCTTTATGACTATGTCAAGAATAGCTTAAGCAGTGTATTAACCTCAGCCCAAAACAAATTAAGACATTTTCAATACTTAAGACTTACAGTGCACATATAATCCTTACTACTACCTTTTAAATAACTATACCTGAAACATCTCACAATATTGCATTCAACTGAATACTACATAAATATGAGTTGTTTGTTGGTGCATTTACCCATTTTTGTTTGTGCTGGTGGGTATTCTTTGTCAGCCTCGCCGTCTTCACTCTCACCAGAGTCTGTCAAGTCTAGGTTATCTGACAAAAAAATATGTTAAGCAGCATCTTGATGCATTCTCAATCATCCAGGTAAGTAAATCTCCAAGAGTTGATTCTGTTCATCTGGACATAGCGTTTTGTGGGAAAAACGTTTCGTCACTCATCCAAGTGACTTCTTCAGTCTCAGCTTACTGCAGGTTTCCCCAATCTTATAAACAGTACATTTGCATAATGACTGAAACCAGCCCACTGAAGGAACAATGGGCTGGGAGGTCAGTTCCTTAATCTTAATTATGCAAATTCTCATGAATATTGATCAACAACCACTGACCAAAACCCACTGATCAAAGACCACTGATCAATAGCCATGAGTACCATACACATAGAGTTGGGGAATGGCTGCAATCACAGCACTGTAAGATGGCCTTAGGCCCCCTCCTTGATTATGAATCGAGGCATTCTGAATGCATCAAGACGTTTTAACCCACTTTGGCAAGGACGGCCTGAAGCTTGTACGTCAGTATGAGCAAACAGCACGTAAGATGGTGGATTACAGGAACCACCTGAGATTCAGCCTCAGATGCAGACAAAACCGGATTACTCCTAAAAGTCTGCAAATGAGCTCTTCGTTAAAGGCTTCCGGGCAACAAAAATCCTCCAGAAGGCACAGCATCAGTTGCTTAATGAACGGGTGAGGCAAACAAATTTTACCATGGACATGCTAAAATCTCAAGAGGAGCGGATCCAACAGAGACTGACAATGCTTCTAGATGAGAATACTCTTAAAAAGGTGTTTGACTTTACTGAGAAGGCTCGTCTAGCACAGCACAAGAAGTCTAAGACCAGGCAACAAAGGAAGTTTGACTTACTTGTTGTACGTCGGAAACCACGGCAAAATACGGAGAGTGTCCTCAGTGACCAGAAGAGACAAGGATGCGACACAGAGGATGTGGACAAGTGGGTGAAGAATTTGTCTGACAGACAGCTCACCGAAACAGAGAAAAACATCCTTGCTCAAGGGCTGAATTTTGCTGTCACACCGGGACAAATCCCGCTAGTGGAGCTGATCACAGCCACAGAAACAGCAATTCGTAACAACAATATTGCAGAAATGGAAGCATAGCAACTACAGACGAAAGTTTTGGCCTGTCTCAGCAATGCAAAGCCCCCAGCATCCAAAATCACCATGGAGAGGAAGGTGCTCCACCTGGAGACTCTGTTGTCCTGCTGGGAGACTTCAATGCTCACGTGGGTAACGACAGCAAGACTTGGAGGGGCGTGATTGGGAGGAACGGCCTCCCTGATCTGAACCCGAGCGGTGTTTTGTTATTGGACTTCTGTGCAAATCACAGTTTGGCCATAACAAACACCTTGTTCGAACATAAGAGTGTCCACAAGTGCACGTGGCACCAGGACGCTCTAGGCCGCAGATCGATGATTGATTTTGTAATCGTATCACCAGACCTGCGAACATATGTTCTGGACACTCAGGTAAAGAGAGGGGCTGAGCTGTCAACTGATCACCACCTGGTGGTGAGTTGGATCAGGTGGCAGGAGAGGACGCTGGACAGAACCGGTGCACCTAAACGCTAGGGGTGCAACGATACTCGTATCGATATTGAACCGTTTGATACAGTGCTTTCGGTTCGGTACGCATATGTATCGAACAATACAACATTTTTAATTTATTTTATCAACTTCCCTTCTGACGATGCTGTCTGTGTTGAGCGCTCAGTGGATCTGCGCTCGACAGTGCAGCCTAGGCGGAGTAGTCGAACGCAGATTCACTGAGCGCAGGGCAAGCTAGCGAGACAGAAGCTAAGCTCGTTGCAACATGGCAAATTGAACCTCCCCCACCCTCATTCAGATCTGGCGTTTGGAACTATTTTGGTTTTCATGTGAAGTATGACCCTGAAGGTAAGCGCGTCATGGATTAAAGTAAAACAGTATGTTGGATGTGCCAGCAATGCTCAATTACATGGGTGGGAACTAGTGTGTTAGCGCAGTTAGCTCGTTGTGTTGGCCGTCCAGCCCCACGCACAAGGCAATCCGCAGTAGCTCGTTAACGGAGGTGTTGTGTCGTTAACCTCATTTCAGATTAACGCTGACAGCACTAGTGGGAACACAACGAATATGACTGCACATTTACTCCGACATCATCCTAGTGCAAAGACAAGTGGAAGCAGACAAAAACAACAAGCACGCATGCTACAAACTTTACCCGAGTCATTTAGACAGCCGTTAGCACATGATTCTCCTTATGGGGACCTGATATATTTAATATGGTGCTGAGAATATAGCCCAGAAGAAGCGTATAGTATAGCTTTTATTTTGGAAAGAGCCATTTCTCTGTAATAAACTCTCTTTTCCAAAGATGAGTGATTCCTCAATCAGATACAGGGCTCGCAAAATATATGTCAATGCTTTTGCATTCTTTCAGAAATGTAGCTGGGTAATTATGTCATTGGCATCGGTGAGCCACTGTCAATATGTGACATATTGAAATTGCGTTTGAATTTGCGCTTGTTTTTTGCTTTCACTTTGCAATCGTGCGAACTGCGTATACAGAGCGACAGCACTGATTGGTGAGTGATGATAATTTGCGCACCAATTCCTCTGACATCTTATCAATCGTTAGCTTACTATGCAAACATGACAAGTGAAATCTCCCGCAGCAAGCTTAAACATGTGAGAAGTTGATCGCGCAGAGAATCGCTGAGCGTTATGTGAGTGCATGTGTAAAAGCAGCAGGATATATATTTTAGTTCTGCTGAGCCAAATAAGACAGGTCAGCGTGAAGAAGTGACAGCCAAACAAAGCTTACCACAAAACGGAAAAGTTATGACAAATCAGACTATAAGGCAAAAAGAAAGTGCAGCTTTATGGTTTCATGGACAAAAGAATTTCTGTGGCTGCAATATGACGAGCTAAATAACCAGGGCTGCACATAAGTGGTCCGCAGGTGCGCATTCGCTGTCAAAATAAAAAACGCGCACAAGATAAGAAGTTGCAACGCGTGTTTGCGTACATAGGATTTTCTGGAGGAGGACAGACATTTGTTTAGAACTCTTAAAGATGTTGAAGAAGCAAAATCCTTTAAGCAATTACTTTGGTGTTCCTTCACCTCCAAAGAAATGGAGTCTGAACCACAAAAGAAGCGCGTATTCTCAGAAAAGTGGTTGCAGGAGGTGAGCTGGCTTCAAACAAATGATGAACGCACAGAGATGTGGTGCAGAATGTGCCGTGAAAATTTAATAAATGACAAATTAATAAAAAGGCATGAACATTTTTTTTGTATCGAAAAAATATCGAACCGTGACACCAAAGTACCAAAACCGTGAATTTTGTGTATCGTTGCACCCCTACTAAACGCGTAGTGAGGGTGTGTTCTGGGAACGTCTAGCAGAGGCCCCAGTCCGCAAGATCTTCAACGCACACCTCTGGCAGAGCTTCAACAGCATTCCGAGGGAGACTGGGGACATTGAGTCCGAATGGACCATGATCAGCGTCTCCATTGCCGAAGCTGCTGCATTGAGCTGCGGCCGCAAGGTGGTTGGTGCCTGCCGTGGTGGTAATCACCTAACCAAATGGTGCACACCAGAGGTGAAAGGAGCCACCAGGCTGAAGAAGGAGTCCTATCAGGCTTGGTTAGCCTGTGGGACTCCGGAGGCAGTCGACAGGTATCAACAGGCCAAGCGGAATGCGGCTCGGGCAGTGGCTGAAGCAAAAACTCGGGTGTGGGAGGAGTTCGGGGAGGCCATGGAAAAAGACTTTCGGACTGCCTCGAAGAGATTCTGGCAAATCGTCAGGCGTCTCAGGAGGGGAATGCGGTGCTCTACCTGCGCTGTGTATAGTGCTGGCAGAGCGCTGCTGACGTCGACTGAGAAAATTGTCAGGCGGTGGAAGGAATACTTCGAGGACATCCTTAATCCCACTGACACGTCTTCCGAGGAGGAAGCAGAGTCTGGGGATGAGGGGAATGACCTACCAATTTCCGGGGGCGAGGTCACTGAGGCAGTTAAACAACTCCTTGGTGGCAGAGCCCCTGGTGTTGATGTGGTCCGCCCCGAGTTCCTGAAGGCTCTGGACGTTGTAGGGCTGTCCTGGTTGACACGCCTCTACAATGTTGCGTGGAGATCAGGGGCAGTACCCCTGGACTGGCAGACCGGGGTGGTGGTCCCCATCTTTAAGAAGGGAGACCGGAGTGTGTGTTCCAACTACAGGGGGCTCACACTCCTCAGCCTCCCTAGGAAAGTCTATGCCAGGGTGCTGGAAAGGAGAGTTCGTCTGCTAGTCGAACCTCGGACACAGGAGGAACAATGCGGTTTTCGTCCTGGTCGCAGAACACTGGACCAGCTCTTTATCCTCTCAAGGATACTTGAGGGTGCATGGGAGTTTGCCCAACCAGTCTACGTGTGTTTTGTGGACTTGGAGAAGGCATTCGACCAAGTCCCTCAGGGTGTCCTGTGGGAGGTGTTGCGGGAGTATGGTGTATCAGGCCGATTATTACGGGCCAGTCGATCCCTATACAACCGTTGCCAGAGCTTGGTTCGCGTTGCTGGCAGTAAGTCGGACTCGTTCCCGGTGGGTGATGGGCTCCGCCAGGGCTGCCCTTTGTCACCGGTTTTGTTCATAATTCTTATGGACAGGATTTCTAGGCGCAGCCAAGAAGTGGAGGGCTTTCACTTTGGTGGCCTCAGAATCTCAAGTCTGCTTTTTGCGGATGATGTGGTTCTGTTGGCTTCATCGGGTGAGGGCCTCCAGCTCGCAATGGAACGGTTCGCAGCCGAGGGTGAAGCAGCGGGAATGAGGATCAGCACCTCCAAATCTGAGGCCATGGTTCTCAGCCGGAAAAGGGTGGAGTGCCCACTCCGGGTCGGGGATGAGTTCCTGCCCCAAGTGGAGGAGTTCAAGTATCTCGGGGTCTTGTTCACGAGTGATGGGAGAAGGGAGCCGGAGATTGACAGACGGATTGGGGCTGCGGCTGCAGTGATGCGGACGCTTCACCGGTCCGTCGTGGTGAAGAGGGTGACCGAAAGAACGAGATTGCGGACACAAGCAGCAGAAATGAGCTTCCTCCGAAGGGTGGCTGGCCTCTCCCTCAGATATAGGGTGAGAAGTTCGGCCATCCGGGAGGGGCTCAGAGTAGAGCCGCTGCTGCTCCACATTGAAAGGTGCCAGCTGAGGTGGTACGGGCATCTGACAAGGATGCCTCCTGGGCGCCTCCTGGGCGCCTCCTGGGCGAGGTGTTCCGGGCATGTCCCACCGGGAGGAGGCCCCGGGGCAGGCCAGGACACGCTGGAGAGATTATATCTCTCGGCTGGCCTGGGGACGCCTTGGTGTTCCCCCGGATAAGCTGGAGGAGGTGGCTGGGGAGAGGGAGGTCTGGGCCTCTGCTTAGGCTGCTGCCCCTGCGACCCGGCCTCGGATAAAGCGGATGAAGATGGATGGATGGACGGGTGAGAGATGTCATTACGGAGGCAGATGAAACCATGGTCTTGTACGACGTTACATCTCTCTTCACTTGCATCCCAGTCACGGAAGCATTGAAGGTAGTCCGTAAGAGATTATGACACCAACCTCAGCAACAGGACCACTCTCAGCATCGACCAAGTGTGTTTGCTTTTGGAACTGTGTCTTCATTCCACCTACTTCACATACAAGGGTCAGTTCTACAGGCAGAAACATGGGTGTGCCATGGGCTCCCCAGTTTCACCCATCGTGGCCAATTTGTACATGGAAGAAGTGGAAAAGAGGGCTTTGCTATCCTACCCTGGAACACCACCAATCCATTGGTTCAGGTATGTGGATGACACCTGGGTGAAAATCAAATCTCAGGACGTACCACAATTCACGGATCACATTAACTCTGTGGACCGACACATGAAATTCACCAGGGAGGCTATGAAAAGTGGCAGGTTAGCTTTCTTAGACTGAGATTTCCATCAGTAATGGGGGACATCTAAAAGCTGACGTGTACCGTAAACCTACACATACGGATCAGTATTTAAGGTTTGACTCTCATCATCCACTGGAGCACAAACTGGGTGTCATTAGGAGCGAACACCATCCCCACTGACACAGCGGCCAAGGAGGCAGAAGAACATCACATCAGGAAGGCCCTGAGTAAATGTGGTTATCCCAGCTGGACTTTTGTCAAAGCTGGGACGGCTCCTAAAGAAAGCTCCAGCCAATCCAGGAGAGAAGGACAACTGCTGCCCAAACGAAAACCTGTAGTGATCCCATATGTGTCAGGAGTATCGGAGCAGTTGAGACGCATTTTATCTAAACACTGGGTCTCTGTGGCTTTCAAACCCCAAAACACTGCGCCAAAAACTAGTCCACCCCAAGGATCGGGTCCCCCGACACAAACAGAGTAAAATAGTGTACGCTGTTAAGTGCCAGGAGGATTGCCAGGATTTATACATCGGGGAAACCAAACAACCTCTGGCGAAGCGCATGGCACAACACAGAAGAGCTCTCTGTGAATGGTATTCATGGCCATTGATCAGTGGTCTTTGATCAGTGGGTTTTGGTCAGTGGTTGCTGATCAATGGTCGTGAGAATTTGCATAATTAAGATTAAGGACTGACCTCCAAGCCCATTGTTCCTTCAGTGGGCTGGTTTCAGTCATTATGCAAATGTACTGTTTATAAGATTGAAACCTGCAGTCAGCAGAGACTGAAGAAGTCACTTGGATGAGTGACGAAACATTTCTCCCACAAAACACTATGTCCAGATGAACAGAATCAACTTCAGCTATGTCCAGATGAACAGAATCAACTTTTTGGAGATGTTAAACAGCAGGTACAAACATTCCTTGTTTCTCTTAACAGCTTTAATGTAAAAGTAAGGTTATTAAATATATTGTGTTAAGAACACTCAAAAGCTTAAAAACTAGACACCTTAAAATACTATCTACTTAGAAATACCTTCAATTTCAATCTCTTCCAATGTTTTGCCTTGGAGATTTCCAAGGGTCCCTTTCTCCATGGCAAGTAGTAGTTTTGATATTTTTGCCAGCTGGGTTGTAGCCTCTGGAAGTCTGTAAAATTCTCTGTGGACACGGATATCATGGCCTAGAAAGTCAGCAACTTGGTCAAGCTCGTGATTTTTTAGGTTCAAGACGTGTGACAAAGTTGCAACATGCTTGCGTAGCTGTGTTGACCTAAGGAGTTCGGGACTTTGTGCACCACAGTCATTTGCATAAATCCTGAGACAGTCCTGTCCTCTGTAAGGAGTCAAACAGTTGGGTCTTGCAAAGAGGAAGGGGTTTTCTTCCGGGACTCCACACTCTAGTCTTCTGCTTATGAGCTGCGTTAGGGCTTCAACCATGTCTGGTGATAACAGTACAGCAACCTGCTCATCAACTTCAAAGGAGGACGATGCCATGGGCACATCACCTTGAGAACGGTCAGGGTGCTCTGAAAACTTGTGCAAGCAAACACAAAAGTACATTAACATCCATTCAACACAGATACGTTGAGACTATACAATACAGTTATGAAGGTACACTGGTTATTGACATAAATGAGGTAAATGTAATGAAGTAATATTGAGTGAAAATTAATTCTCCAGTGTGAACCAACATGACACTCGGCAGTATCCACACACAGTCCTCATAATGTAGGTATCTTACATTAACCAACACTATAGGACTTGTGTCTAACACCCTCACTATCAACATCCAAACAACTCGGCTGTGTTCTTGTTGCAATAATAACACCACCAGAAAATTAGTCACCTGCTCATCAACTTCAAAGGAGGACGATGCCATGGGCACAGCAGCTTGAGGACGGCCAGGGTGCTCTGAAACCTTGTGCAAGCAAACACAAAAGTACATTAACATCCATTCAACACAGATATGTTGAGACTATACAATACAGTTATGAAGGTACACTGGTTATTGACATAAATGAGGTAAATGTAATGAAGTAATATTGAGTGAAAATTAATTCTCCAGTGTGAACCAACATGACTCTCGGCAGTATCCACACACAGTCCTCATAATAATGTACCTGAAAGCTTCATACACTGCAGGGTCTCTGTTACACACAGACTTGAGAGCCCATCTTTCAATAGACTTACGCATCCAAAACACACACAGTCCTCATAATGTAGGTATCTTACATTAACCAACACTATAGGACTTGTGTCTAACACCCTCACTATCAACATCCACACAACTCGGCTGTGTTCTTGTTGCAATAATAACAACACCAGAAAATTAGTCACCTGCTCATCAACTTCAAAGGAGGACGATGCCATGGGCACAGCAGCTTGAGGACGGCCAGGGTGCTCTGAAACCTTGTGCAAGCAAACACAAAAGTACATTAACATCCATTCAACACAGATATGTTGAGACTATACAATACAGTTATGAAGGTACACTGGTTATTGACATAAATGAGGTAAATGTAATGAAGTAATATTGAGTGAAAATTAATTCTCCAGTGTGAACCAACATGACTCTCGGCAGTATCCACACACAGTCCTCATAATAATGTACCTGAAAGCTTCATACACTGCAGGGTCTCTGTTACACACAGACTTGAGAGCCCATCTTTCAATAGACTTACGCATCCAAAACACACACAGTCCTCATAATGTAGGTATCTTACATTAACCAACACTATAGGACTTGTGTCTAAAACCCTCACTATCAACATCCAAACAACTCGGCTGTGTTCTTGTTGCAATAATAACAACACCAGAAAATTAGTCACCTGCTCATCAACTTCAAAGGAGGACAATGCCATGGGCACAGCAGCTTGAGGACGGCCAGGGTGCTCTGAAACCTTGTGCAAGCAAACACAAAAGTACATTAACATCCATTCAACACAGATACGTTGAGACTATACAATACAATTATGAAGGTACACTGGTTATTGACATAAATGAGGTAAATGTAATGAATTAATATTGAGTGAAAATTAATTCTCCAGTGTGAACCAACATGACACTCGGCAGTATCCACACACAGTCCTCATAATGTAGGTATCTTACATTAACCAACACTATAGGACTTGTGTCTAACACCCTCACTATCAACATCCACACAACTCGGCTGTGTTCTTGTTGCAATAATAACAACACCAGAAAATTAGTCACCTGCTCATCAACTTCAAAGGAGGACGATGCCATGGGCACAGCAGCTTGAGAACGGTCAGGGTGCTCTGAAACCTTGTGCAAGCAAACACAAAAGTACATTAACATCCATTCAACACAGATACGTTGAGACTATACAATACAATTATGAAGGTACACTGGTTATTGACATAAATGAGGTAAATGTAATGAAGTAATATTGAGTGAAAATTAATTCTCCAGTGTGAACCAACATGACTCTCGGCAGTATCCACACACAGTCCTCATAATAATGTACCTGAAAGCTTCATACACTGCAGGGCCTCTGTTACACACAGACTTGAGAGCCCATCTTTCAATAGACTTACGCATCCAAAACACACACAGTCCTCATAATGTAGGTATCTTACATTAACCAACACTATAGGACTTGTGTCTAACACCCTCACTATCAACATCCACACAACTCGGCTGTGTTCTTGTTGCAATAATAACAACACCAGAAAATTAGTCACCTGCTCATCAACTTCAAAGGAGGACGATGCCATGGGCACAGCAGCTTGAGGACGGCCAGGGTGCTCTGAAACCTTGTGCAAGCAAACACAAAAGTACATTAACATCCATTCAACACAGATACGTTGAGACTATACAATACAATTATGAAGGTACACTGGTTATTGACATAAATGAGGTAAATGTAATGAAGTAATATTGAGTGAAAATTAATTCTCCAGTGTGAACCAACATGACACTCGGCAGTATCCACACACAGTCCTCATAATGTAGGTATCTTACATTAACCAACACTATAGGACTTGTGTCTAACACCCTCACTATCAACATCCAAACAACTCGGCTGTGTTCTTGTTGCAATAATAACAACACCAGAAAATTAGTCACCTGCTCATCAACTTCAAAGGAGGACGATGCCATGGGCACAGCAGCTTGAGAACGGTCAGGGTGCTCTGAAACCTTGTGCAAGCAAACACAAAAGTACATTAACATCCATTCAACACAGATACGTTGAGACTATACAATACAATTATGAAGGTACACTGGTTATTGACATAAATGAGGTAAATGTAATGAAGTAATATTGAGTGAAAATTAATTCTCCAGTGTGAACCAACATGACTCTCGGCAGTATCCACACACAGTCCTCATAATAATGTACCTGAAAGCTTCATACACTGCAGGGCCTCTGTTACACACAGACTTGAGAGCCCATCTTTCAATAGACTTACGCATCCAAAACACACACAGTCCTCATAATGTAGGTATCTTACATTAACCAACACTATAGGACTTGTGTCTAACACCCTCACTATCAACATCCACACAACTCGGCTGTGTTCTTGTTGCAATAATAACAACACCAGAAAATTAGTCACCTGCTCATCAACTTCAAAGGAGGACGATGCCATGGGCACAGCAGCTTGAGGACGGCCAGGGTGCTCTGAAACCTTGTGCAAGCAAACACAAAAGTACATTAACATCCATTCAACACAGATACGTTGAGACTATACAATACAGTTATGAAGGTACACTGGTTATTGACATAAATGAGGTAAATGTAATGAATTAATATTGAGTGAAAATTAATTCTCCAGTGTGAACCAACATGACACTCGGCAGTATCCACACACAGTCCTCATAATGTAGGTATCTTACATTAACCAACACTATAGGACTTGTGTCTAACACCCTCACTATCAACATCCAAACAACTCGGCTGTGTTCTTGTTGCAATAATAACACCACCAGAAAATTAGTCACCTGCTCATCAACTTCAAAGGAGGACGATGCCATGGGCACAGCAGCTTGAGAACGGTCAGGGTGCTCTGAAACCTTGTGCAAGCAAACACAAAAGTACATTAACATCCATTCAACACAGATACGTTGAGACTATACAATACAATTATGAAGGTACACTGGTTATTGACATAAATGAGGTAAATGTAATGAAGTAATATTGAGTGAAAATTAATTCTCCAGTGTGAACCAACATGACTCTCGGCAGTATCCACACACAGTCCTCATAATAATGTACCTGAAAGCTTCATACACTGCAGGGTCTCTGTTACACACAGACTTGAGAGCCCATCTTTCAATAGACTTACGCATCCAAAACACACACAGTCCTCCTAATGTAGGTATCTTACATTAACCAACACTATAGGACTTGTGTCTAAAACCCTCACTATCAACATCCAAACAACTCGGCTGTGTTCTTGTTGCAATAACAACAACACCAGAAAATTAGTCACCTGCTCATCAACTTCAAAGGAGGACGATGCCATGGGCACAGCAGCTTGAGGACGGCCAGGGTGCTCTGAAACCTTGTGCAAGCAAACACAAAAGTACATTAACATCCATTCAACACAGATACGTTGAGAATATACAATACAATTATGAAGGTACACTGGTTATTGACATAAATGAGGTAAATGTAATGAATTAATATTGAGTGAAAATTAATTCTCCAGTGTGAACCAACATGACACTCGGCAGTATCCACACACAGTCCTCATAATGTAGGTATCTTACATTAACCAACACTATAGGACTTGTGTCTAACACCCTCACTATCAACATCCAAACAACTCGGCTGTGTTCTTGTTGCAATAATAACACCACCAGAAAATTAGTCACCTGCTCATCAACTTCAAAGGAGGACGATGCCATGGGCACAGCAGCTTGAGGACGGCCAGGGTGCTCTGAAACCTTGTGCAAGCAAACACAAAAGTACATTAACATCCATTCAACACAGATACGTTGAGAATATACAATACAATTATGAAGGTACACTGGTTATTGACATAAATGAGGTAAATGTAATGAATTAATATTGAGTGAAAATTAATTCTCCAGTGTGAACCAACATGACACTCGGCAGTATCCACACACAGTCCTCATAATGTAGGTATCTTACATTAACCAACACTATAGGACTTGTGTCTAACACCCTCACTATCAACATCCAAACAACTCGGCTGTGTTCTTGTTGCAATAATAACAACACCAGAAAATTAGTCACCTGCTCATCAACTTCAAAGGAGGACGATGCCATGGGCACATCAGCTTGAGAACGGTCAGGGTGCTCTGAAACCTTGTGCAAGCAAACAGAAAAGTACATTAACATCCATTCAACACAGATAAGTTGAGACTATACAATACTACACTACACTACGGTAAATGTAAATATAATATATACCTTTACTCTCCATGGCCAGTCAGAGTCACCGTAGTTGTATGTTATTGCTTCCCCCGGCTTGATGTCTTTTATGGCAAATAAACAGAGATGAGGCTTTCCATTTACTGTGATTGTCCTCATTTTGCTGTTTGGGCTCACGTGATCGTCATTCACCAGTCTGCCCAAGGAGCCATCCTCTCTGGCTGCATCAATGCTGAGATAACAAAAAATGTAAGACACAAAATTACACAAGGTTTATAAAAAGGCTGAACAATTTGATTACATTTTTAATTATATGGATTTGTAACAAGCTAGCAGTTTGTCTTAATGTGGTCGTCACAACTTTTGCAAAAAGTAGGCTGAAAAATGAATTATTTTAATTTACATACCACAATTGTTGTCCATTGTACCTGAATTCAAAAAGAAAAACCTTTAAGGCGTCATGGTACAATCTTGTTCTGTTTTCATATTCCTTCTTGGTTACAACGTCTCCGCGATATTCCAGAAGGAAGTCTCCTTTGTTATAGTTGCACCTACTAAACACTCCTCGACCTTACAAAGAAAATAGAAAATGTCAACATGGGTCTACTACAATGGTTAAACTTATGACTGTGCCAAAAATCCTCAACAAGTATCCTAGTACCTCACCTTTTACTGAATTTATGAATTTCACTTCAAATCCATCTTTGTCCTGCCCCAAAGATGAAAATTTTACTGCTTCATCTTTTGGTTTAATTTTTGCTCTCGGGGGCCTCATTGCAATACACTGTCTCAGAAAAAGAAAAAAAAATAGTACAATTTATTTAATATTTCAGGAAAATAGTTGATAATGAAAACTGATCTTTCACAGGAGGTGTCTTTAACCCTCTGGAGTCAATGGTATAATCGGCTGTTTTTGACTACTTTTGATTTAATTGTTTTATCGGCTCATGTTCATTTATCCACCACAATAGGAAATGAGATTGTTGGGTTTTTCTCTGCATCTATGAAGCGCCTTGAGGCGACTTTTGTTGTGATTTGGCGCTATATAAATAAAATTGAATTGAGAGGCAATAATGTATCTATGTTTTGTTTTTTAAGAAAATACCGTTTTTATATTTTCCTGCACTAAACTTGACGACAGTTTTCAGGAAAAAGCGTAAATTGTGTATCATAACTCTGGTTTTACTTGGCCTATCAACACATTTTTAAAAACTGTTATATACGCATGTTGCTGATACACCGTAAATTGGTCATATAATCTGCACTCCAGAGAGTTAAATGTTAGCTACCTCGGTTATCTGAAATGTCTCATTAATAGCGTGTCACCTATATTTCAGCGTTGCTTAAAATCTGGAGACAGTGGGATGGATGAATAAATAATAACATCTCAGTAATTTCAAATGTTACAGTTTAACTAAAAAGGTGTGTGTTAGACTAGGTATTTAACCTTGACTAATTAAATACACAACCGCGTGTCATCAAAAAAGCTAGCTTTAGCATGAGAATTACATTGAAATACAAAACTCAATCAAGGAATATACACCAAAGAAAAATCTCAACAAAACTAAATCTGACCAGTTGCTGGGCTACAAAGCTGGCAAAATTCGAAAGTTTAAAGTTTAAAGTTACCTGTTGGCTTCTCCACACCAGCGTCGGTATCGGTACTCCTCAACTCGAAGTCACGAAGTGAGGGGGAGGGGTGAAAAACAGCTCATTGGCTAAAAAGTGGTCAGGTGATGAGAGTTCTGACTTTTTTATGGAATTTCAGTGAAACATTTACAGTGACGAAGGACTGAGTTTTATTGCATTTGTTTGTTTATAGGAAATTCCTCTTTTAAAAAGTATTTAGTTATTTATTTGAGGCAAAGGTACACTACAAGGGAATACATGTTTCCTCACACACCACCAGCCGAGGTCCACCACTGAAGCAATGGTTTTACACTTGCATCTGCATATGTTAAACAAATCTGAGATTCAACCAACAACATAGTGTGACATATTTTAGATCCTTATGTTAAACCAGCATGTATCAAGATGTGGCTTTCTTCGGAAAAATGTATTTAATTATTATATTTTTGTTCTGATCTTTTGTTTGAAGATACAGAAGGTGCATCCTGAAACCAATGAATTTATCACTAGCAATTATGGACAGTTTGAGAAACCAAACATTGTTTTGTTTAGCAGTACAGAATAAATGAGATCATATGATATGACTAAAAAAATCTGAAACTAATAAATCCTATGGAAATTATACAGTGTAAAATTGGCTCTGTTTACAATATAGAACAAGCAGAACAAAACCTTAAAGAAACATGCCATTTTCCTGCATTAGTTATTAGTTATAACAACAAACTTGACAGATTAAATGCAAAACATGTATGTTAGGTTGAATAGATATGATAATTTGATAGTAGTTATTGAGTGAGTAGTTGTTTGGCTGTGTGTTATAGACAGGGGTGCACATAACTGGTACGCAGGTACGAATGCGTGACAAAAATTAGGAATGCGTAGTGACACTTTGCGTACTTGACTGTCTCATTTAATCTTATATGTGTTGCTTGTCACCAGCTAAATGTCCAAAAAAACAACAGACATTAAGCAGCTTCTTTGGTGTGCCACCACTAGCTAAGAAACACCAACCAGAGCCAGAGAAAAGACTTTTTTCAGAAAAGTGGCTCCAAGATGTGCCGTGGCTTGAAGCTAACAATCACATCCACATCTAGCAGACAAATCAGGTGTGTTTTTTAAAGGCTCAAAGAATTTTAACCATCCTTTATTTGACAAACATGAAAAAAAGTAAGGTGTCACGGTTCTGGGTCATTTTGACCCAGCATTTTGAGTTCTTGTGTTTTGGTTTAATTTTGGATTGTATTCTGATTCTTGTGCTTTGTTGATTATTAGTAGAATTCTATGTTTTTGTTTATTCTTGTTAAGGGATTAGTTCTTAGGTTTTGTGTCTCATGTTTAGTGTAGATTTGTTCTGGTGCCCTCCTGTAGGTTTAGTTTAGTGTCTAGTCTGCATCTTTGTGTAGTTGTTTCTTGTTTCCTGTTTTATTGTGAAGGTCCGTGTCTTATGTGAGTGTATTCAGTTTAGCTTCCCTTGTCTCGTCTCGTCAATTACTTCCAGTTGTGTTCCCCACCTGTGTGTATTTAAGTCGTGTCTTCTCGTGTGCTGGTCGCTGGTCTGTCTGTGTTTCAACCGTGTTCACCCTGCTGTCCAACTTCAGGTTCAACTGCTCACCTTCCTTCATGTTCGTGTTCATGTTTGCTGTTCAGTAGTTTAGTTTGTCCCAGTATAGATTAGTTTTGTTTCCGTTTTGCCATTTCCACCTTGTGCTTTATTTTTTCAATAAATCTCCTTCGCATCTACGAGTACCTGCGCTTGGATCCTCATTTAATTCCTCCACATGTCTCATCCCGTTCGCTGTGACATTACTGACCAGCCACATTATGGATCCATCGGCATTTGCCCCACCCAAGGAACTTCAGGAGGTCATAATCGACTCTGCTTCCAGGTTGGTCAACCTATGGCTAGAGCATGAGGGAGAGTGAGCTGCTCTGCGCTGTGGAAGCCAGGCTACAGCAGCTCATTTCCGGCCACCCCTGGCTATTGGACTAACTGCACCCGCTCATTCAGGATTTCATTCTCCACAAACTTCATCTTCACCCTCCCCCACTCAGTCTGCAGCCCCGCCTGCAGCTCAAGTCTGCAGCCCCGCTGCCTGCAGCTCGGTCTGCAGCCCCGCTGCCTGCAGCTCGGTCTGCAGCCCCGCTGCCTGTCGCTCGGTCTGAAGCCCCGCTGCCTGTCGCTCAGTCTGCAGCCCTGCTGCCTTTAGCTCAGTTGCCAACTCCACCACCATTATCATCTCAACCATTACTTCAGTCGCCCTCAGTTCAGTCTGCTGCCCAGCTGCCCTGAGTTCAGTCTGCCATTCAGTCTCCTGTGTTGCCGCTAGCTCAGCCAGTAGCACGGCTGGGGGTTCTGGAGAGCCCCGCCAGTGTCACGTCTCGTCAGCTGGGGGTTCAGGAGAGCCTAGTCCGCGTCACGCCTCGTCAGCTGCACGGTCCGAGGAGCCCGTCCGGCATCACGTCTCGTTAGCTGGGGGTCCCGGAGGACCCAGCCAGCATATCCTCGTGTCCGCTGACGGCTCTAGGGAGTCCGTTCAGCCACCACCTGCAACTTACACACCATCGCCTGCAGCGTCACCACCTGCAGCTGCCACGCTGCCGTCTGGTTCCGTGGCTGCCACGCTGCCGTCTGGTCCCTCCTCGTCTGGTCCCTCCTCGTCTGGTCCCTCCTCGTCTGGTCCCTCCTCGTCTGGTCCCTCCTCGTCTGGTCCCTCCTCGTCTGGTGCTGCGGTTGCTACACTGCCGTTGGCCTCCGGACCTGCTCTGTTGCCGCCACTGCCTTCCTCCTGACTTGTTTCGCCTGCGTTGCCGCCGCCGCTGCTGTCCACACGGCCGCCCCCCTGAACTGTTCTGGATTTGGCTCATGTGCTGTCGACCCCCCTGAACTTTTTTGTGGACTCATGTTTGATCTGGTTTAGCTTTGTTTTGAATCGTTTTCATGTGTTTCTGGACTTATGCTCCTTGTCTTTTTTTTTTTTTTTTTTTTTTTTTTTGTTTCTGTCCCTTGTCTCGTCTCGTCAATTACTTCTAGCTATGTTCCCCACCTGTGTGTAATCTCCCGATGTTCTTCTGTGTATATTTAAGTCGTGTCTTCTCGTGTGCTGGTCGCTGGTCTGTCTGCGTTTCAACCATGTTCACCCTGCTGTGTAAGGCCGGGTGGACAATAGATGATAACAAGTAAGACTGGTTTCTGAGTTTCACAGCTGGGGTGGACAATGTTAAGCATCAGGCTTTCAAATGAATTAAAAGTCTGTCTTGGTCTTTCATTAATTAATAGACTGGTGTGAAAAATTGCTGCCACACCGCCCCCTCAACCTGTGCTTCGAGATTTCTGGTAGTTAGAATGACTCGGGGGTGTTGATTCATTTAAATTAACATAATCATCCTGCTGCAATCAGGTTTCTGTAAGGCAGAGTAAATCAATTTGTTGATCAATTATTAAGTCATGTACTAACAGAGACTTGGAGGAGAGAGACCTAATATTTAATAATCCACATTTCACTGTTTTACTCTTTGGTTCAGATGTGGATACTGTATTGTTCTTTCTTTGTAATTGTTTATGTTTAAGTTGTTTGTTGCTGGTTTTTAGTTTGTTTTTTGTCTTTTTGGAAGCAGACACAGTCTTTATGGAGATGGGTTTTTGGGGGGGTAGCAGGAGGAGAGAAGCTGCAGAGAGGCGTGTAAGACTGCAACTCTGCTTCCTGGTCCCAACTCTGGATAGTCATATTTTGAGGGGTTTAATAAATTTGTCCATATTTCTAGAAATGAGAGCTGCTCCATCCAAAGTGGGATGGATGCCGTCTCTCCTAACAAGACCAGGTTTCCTCCAGAAGGTTTGCCAATTATCTATGAAGCCCACATCGTTTCTGGGACACCACTCAGACAGCCAGCAATTTAAGGAGAACATGCGGCTAAATATGTCACTCCTGGTCTGATTGGGGAGGGGACCAGAGAAAACTACAGAGTCCGACATTGTTTTGGCAAAGTTGCACACCGATTCAATATTGATTTTAGTGACCTCCGATTGGCGTAACCGGGTGTCATTACTGCCGACGTGAATTATGATTTTACTGAATTTACGTTTACCCTTAGCCAGCAGTTTTAAATTTCCTTCAATGTCGCCTGCTCTGGCCCCTGGAAGACAATTGACTATGGTTGCCGGTGTCTCTAGCTTCACATGTCTGAGAACAGAATCACCAATTACCAGAGTTTGACCCCCAGCGGGTGTGTCGCAGAGTGGGGAAAAACGGTTAGACACATGAACGGGTTGGTGGTGTACCTGGGGCTTCTGTTTAGGACTATGCTTCCTCCTCATCGTCACCCAGCCGCCCTCTTTCCCCAGCTGCTTGGGATCTGCCGGGGAACAGCTAGCGGGGCCTACGCTATCTTCGGCTGCACCAGCTACAGGGGCCTGGCTAGCTAAGGGTGAATGAAGGGTGCGATGCCGAGTCTCCAATTCAGTAATCCTGGCCTCCAGAGCTGCAAATATGCTACATTTGTTACAGATATCATTACTGCTAAAGGAGGCCGAGGAGTAACTAAACATCTGACACAATGAGCAAGAAAGTGCAGGAGGGACAGGTGAAGTAGCCATGGTGCTAACGAGTCGGCTACGAGCTAAGCTAAGCTAGCAAAACAGTACAGAGACAGTGAGTGAAAACTTTGGCTATAAATTAGGTAGTGAGTACACAGAAAGTGTGCTTCGGATGAAGCACGTGAAGATTATACTCTGAAAAAAGAATGTATTTAAAAGTTGTTAATTAAACTGCTAAGCAAATAAGCTACTCAGAAACACCACTGTGTTTGAGCAGGAACAGGAAGTGATACTCTACTACAGAGCGAGCGAACACCAAGTGACAGGGTAGGTAGCAGTAGGTTGTTTTCCTGACACCATGTCAGGGCTCTCACCTCTGCTCTGTAAGCAGACTCGTCTCCATCTGAAATGCAACGAATGATGGTAGTGTCACCTGCCCATCCAAAACCTTTATTTTGGTTTCCTTTTGAGGGTTTTTAACCAGTCAAAGGTGGACTTACTGATGTGTTTCAGATCATTGTCCTTTTGTATAACCCAAGTACCCAACTTCATGAGTTCATGTTCAGTTCATGTCCACTTCAGGACATGAACTGATTGCCGGCCATTCTCCTTCAGGATTTTCTGGTAGAGAGCAGAAGTCATGGTTCCATCAATTACAGCAAGGTGTCATGAAGCAAAGCAGTTCCAGACCATCACATAACACCACCATGTGTGACTGTTGCTATATGTTCTTTTTATGAAATGTTGTGTTAGTTTGATAAAAGATGTAACGGGATTCAAAGCTTCCAAAATGTTCATCTTTTGTCTTGTCAGTCAACAGAATATTTTCCCAAAAGTCTTCAGGATGGCACATATGAGAGGAGCCCTTGTGTTCTTTTTGGTCAATGGTAGTTTTTTCCTTGGACCTCTCCCATGGATGCCATTTTTGCCCAGACTTTTTCTTATTGTTGAATAATGAACTCTGATCTTAACTGAGACAAGTGAGGTCTGCAGTTCTTTAGATGCTGTTCTGGCTGTTCTCTTGTGACCTCCTTGATGAGTCGGCAGTGCGCTCTTAGAGTAATTTTGGTAGGCAGGCTGCTCCTGGGAAGGTTCAGCACTGTTTTAAGTCTTCTCCATTTGTGGATAATGACTCTCTGCAGTGCCAAAGCGATGGAAATGTCTTTGTAACCCTTCCCAGATGGATAGATGTCAATGACTTTGTTTCTCATATTGTTTTTGTAGATTGTGAAGCTCTTTGGCTTTTTGAGATCTTTTAGCCTTCTTCACTTTGTCAGACAGGTTCTCTTTAAGTGATTTCTTCATTCAGCAGGTCTGTAATAATCAGGTATGGGTGTGGCCAGTGAAACTGAACTCAGCTTTACAAAAACTGTTAATTGATGATTTAACAAGAGGGGGCAGTTACTATTTCACACTGGACCGGGTAGGTATGGATAGCTTATTTCCCTTAGTAAATTTTGTATTTACTCATATTATCTTTGTGTAATATGAAAACGTGTTTGATGATCTGAAACATGTGAGTGTGATAAATATGCAAAAAAATAAAATAAAAAAAACTAAGAAATTAGGAAGGGGGCAAATACTTTTTCACACCACTGCATGTGTTTTATGATCCAGGTGGGAGAGGGCAATATGCTGAGCTAATGCTATTGCATCATCTGTGGATCTTTCTGGCCTGTAGGTAAACTGAAACTGGTCGAGCAGGCATTGAAGATGTGATGTGAACTTTGACTATATGCTCAAAGCACTTCATAACAATGGGCGTAAGTGCTCTTGGGTGACAGTCACTGAGTCAGCTCACATTAGGTTTCTTCAGGACAGTGGTCCTCTTGAAGCATGAGGGGACTATAAACAAGAGAAAAGTCATCACTTTACCCAGCTGACTTATCTAATTATAGGCTAATCTCAAACCTTATTTTTACATTCTTTAAAGAGTACCAGAATGCTGAATCTGTTCATCTGGACATACTATTTTTAGTGATTTTTAGAAATGTTTCATCCCCAACTGGTGAATTCTTCAGTCTCAGCCTACTGCAGGTTTCCCCAACCTTATAAACAGTACATTTACATAATGACAGAAACTAGCATCAACAATGGGCTGTGAGGTCAGTTCCATGATCATTAGTATCCAATTTGTCATGACCATTGATCAGTGGCCATGAGAACTGATGAGGCCAGGGTGTATGTTTAAGAACAATAGTTTGGATGATCAATTTGGTCACCTATAACATCTCAACATTTCTGTCTTCTGTCCACTACCCATTTATATGCAGCTCCAAACACCACATCCAGAACCCTTTGGATTTTGTTGAGAAGGTGAGAGATCATATATGGCAGGCATCTTTGCACAGACTGGATCTAGGGTCCTGCCTGGTGTGGTAAACACCAGCCTCTACTGGTCTTGCACTTGGAGCCCTGATTAGTGCTTCATCCTACAAGGGTTTGTCCTTCCATGATGCTTCCTGCTCCACCTCCTCCTCCTGAGGTTTCAGCTGCTTGAACTATTTACTAAGCACCTAATCACTTGTGTTTATCTTCCTGATGCACTGATGATTAGGGATGGGTATCGTTTAGGTTTTATCCGATACCAGTACCAAACCGGTACTTTTGAAACGGTGCCGGTGCTTAAACGGTGCTTGAACCGGTGCTTAAAGAATGGAGAACACACACTTTGTCCAAAAACCTCTCATGTTTAGCTGTTTTTTTGTAAAAAGATAAGAATGTTAGCCATTTCTGCAGCTATAGGGGATTTATGGCATTACTCTTGGCTGGAAGCAGTGCTTAAACAATGGAAAAAAACACAAACTTTATCCAAAAACCTCTCATGTTTAGCTGTTTCCCTCTTTTTCTTTGGTCATTTTAGCCTTTGGCCAGGGTGAAGGGAGTATCTGCCATCAAACAAGAAGACAGCCGCATGTAAATATGACGGTGTTTGCTAGTTCACCTTACGTGCATTAATTTAATAACGTGGTTAGCGTACTCAACGTAAATTACACACGAACAACAACAAGGCAACGAGTGTTGCCCAGCCATGACAGATGGTGTCATAAAGCAGCTGATTTCATGCAGGATAGGACCCAAACGCAAACTCACTAGGGTGAAATGTGAACTTAAAATACAGCTTTATTACTGAGCACAAAAAAGTCATACAAAACCGAAACTGGGAAAAATAACATGAACTATAATGGGAGCCCTAAATACATGAGGAAGGACACAGGGACACGCACATAGTAAGGAGGGAGGAAGCAACACAGGACTGAGGGAGACACTGACCTAAATACACAGAAGGATAAGAAGGAAGTGAGAACACACAAGGAACACAGTAACACGAATAACCATAACGAGACAGGGGGAGCAAAACTGAACAGAATGAACATGGAAACACAGGACCTTCACAATAAAATAGGAAAACTGCTCTTGACGAAGGCGGTCGCACTTTTCTCCTCTCCTCTATTATAATATATAATAATACATATAATATATATAATATAAAGGATTCCTAGAGCAAAATATGAAAAAAGAAATGCTTAAAAAATTAACCATCACACAGTCAAGAGTTAATAAAGCATAACTACAGTATATATTAAGTGCTAGATTAAGTAGTTTAGTCATCTCAGTATCACTGAAAGTGGAGTTTTAAATTTAACAGAGTTTTAAGGATTTATCTATGGTCATGTTTTGAAACACTATTTTTAATAAAAACTACAACAATGGGTACCTTCCAACTGTCAGCCAGTCAGAATACAGAACTTTGTTATGTAACACACAATCTTTTTAAAAAAAACCCCGTAATTATAAGGACCTTCTGCCTGCCAGCCAATCAGAACACAGAATTGTTTTATGTAACACACACTATCTGACAAAAACCGTAATTATAGGGACCTTCCGGCTGTTAGCCAATCAGAAGCCTTAAAAAATACACGTTGTGTGAATATTCATGACCAGGTGCAGTACCCAAACCGGTCTACAGGGGAGCTGTGTTGATACACAGATTATACACAAAAGTTGGGTAATTGTGAATAGTAAGGACTTTTTTTCGATTTCGCTGAAATTTTGAATTTAGGCTTTTGACACCTATTTAAGCACCCTCACATCGAGTTTTCATTCCATGAATTGTGAGGACATCGGCCCTGTCCTCATAATTCCAAATGTCCGGACAGTGTGGCGTGTATTCTTGTGAAATGTCCTCATAAACCACCTTTGCGCACACACACACACACACACACACACACACACAGACACACACACACACATATATTCAATTCAATTCAATTCAATTTTATTTATATAGCGCCAAATCACAACAAATGTCGCCTCAAGGCGCTTCATAGATACAGAGAAAAGCCCAACAATCATATGACCCCCTATGAGCAAGCACTTTGGCGACAGTGGGAAGGAAAAACTCCCTTTTAACAGGAAGAAACCTCCGGCAGAACCAGGCTCAGGGAGGGGCGGGGCCATCTGCTGCGACCGGTTGGGGTGAGAGAAGGAAGACAGGATAAAGACATGCTGTGGAAGAGAGACAGAGATTAATAACAGATACGATTCAATACAGAGAGGTCTGTTAATACATAGTGAGTGAGAAAGGTGACTGGAAAGGAAAAACTCAATGCATCATGGGAATCCCCCGGCAGCCTACATCTATTGCAGCATAACTAAGGGAGGATTCAGGGTCACCTGGTCCAGCCCTAACTATATGCTTTAGCAAAAAGGAAAGTTTTAAGCCTAATCTTAAAAGTAGAGATAGTGTCTGTCTCCCGAATCCAAACTGGAAGCTGGTTCCACAGAAGAGGGGCCTGAAAACTGAAGGCTCTCCCTCCCATTCTACTTTTAAATACTCTAGGAACAACAAGTAGGCCTGCAGAGCGAGAGCGAAGTGCTCTAATAGGGTGATATGGTACTACAAGGTCATTAAGATAAGATGGGGCCTGATTATTTAAGACCTTGTATGTGAGGAGCAGGATTTTGAATTCAATTCTGGATTTAACAGGAAGCCAATGAAGGGAAGCCAAAACAGGAGAAATATGCTCTCTCTTTCTAGTCCCTGTCAGTACTCTTGCTGCAGCATTTTGGATTAACTGAAGGCTTTTCAGTGAGGACAGGGACTATATACATAATATACAGTTTCTGTGCTCGATTCAACATGTTTTGCATTTAGATGGTATGCAAACTCCTTTTTCCACAGTTTGCACAAAACCATGCTTTTATTAAAGCTATATAGTCTTATCAAGGACATATGAGGATATATGGGGGAGTAGAGATAGCTCAGTAGGTAGAGTGGTGGCCCCATGACCAGAAGGTCAGGGTTTCGAATCTACTGAACAGCTATCCTGAGGTACTCCTGAGCAAGGTACCGACCCAGTGCTTCACTGAGTGAATGGGGTAAATACAGAGAGGAATTTCCTCATGGGAATCAATAAAGTATACATTACTACAGTGTGTGTGTGTAATTTTCCCAATACCTGTGAGTTTCACAATGTTCTCCACTGAGATATAAAAATATGACCTTTTGGGAGTTCTTTTTAGTTGAGATTATAATTAATATTTCTAAAATATTAATGATTTTTAGATGGGTAATTTCTTTGTCTTTTCATTTTGTTGTGACATTGGAATAAGTGGTGACTCATTGGGCGATCTATGCAAGCTGATTTGCAAGATAATGACATTCAAACCTTGGTGCTTCCGATCCTTCCTGAGATTTAAATTCTTGTAGGATATTTGACAGGGAGATTTAGCTTTTTTGACAGAGTGGAAGGGAGGGATTTGAACCTTATTTTGTTTAGACAAATTGGGATCATGGAAAATTATTAAATCTAGAAAAGACTGAAATTTTTATTAAAGCAATCAGTTCATAATAATGTAACTAAGTGAGATAGGGAGGTTGGACCAGCAATTCAAATAATCTTATACCGCTTTTAGTAATTGATTCTATCAGTAGATCAAAAAGAGAACAGAAAGAGAGGACATCCTTGTCTAGTCCAAGTGTGAAGAGTGAAAGTTTGTGAAATTAACCCCTTGGTTGTGTCTGTGGCCATTTGTGAAGTATATGCCTTTATCTAATCAATAAATGATTAAAAGGATGTGCCCTGTGACATTTCCTGTTATGGAACGGCTGTGTGCAGACAGGAATAGGACCCAAAGTGCAGACTCCGGAGACAGACGTGAACTCAAAAAACAGCTTTAATGCTGAACTCAAAGTAACAAACTTCCAAAGTACAAACATTAACGCAGGCAGGAAAAACAAAACACACAGCATAAGTGAGGGTAGATAAGAGTAGATCGCGACACTGACAAACTGAAACACAGGGCTTAAATACATAGAGGGAGCAATCAGGGAATGGGCAACAGGAGGGAGACACAGCTGGGGCAAATCAGGCCTAACGAGACAAGGGGAAGCAAAACCAGACGCATTAACATGAGACATGGACTTTCAAACTAAAACAGGAAACATAACACAGACTCACAGGCAAGCACTATAACAAAGGGAACAGAGACGTGGGACCAGGGCAGACACAGACACTGACTGGACGTGGGGGTACTGCAGACAGGGGAGACAGCAACTATGGAACACAGACAGAAAACAAGAACACTAAAACTCTAACCAAACCCCACCCAGAGAACCTAAACTAAGAATAATCCTAAAACCCATAAAGCAAAGCTAGAATATAATGAAATAACAAAATCAAAGAACCAAAAATACAAAACACTGGGTCGACGACCCAGGGACCCTAACATTTCCATACATACACAAATAGAGCCTCTATATTTAACCTTACCACTTATTTTGTAAGAAAGAAATCTTCAAATTCAAAAATATTGGTTGAAAATTAACACGTTCTCATGACATTTCTCAAGCTATGACTTCTTAGCAACTACTTGTTAAGAGGATGGGATCAAAATCTTCCTTGTGGTATCAAAAATGGTATTGGTATTGAATTTAAAATACTAGCATTGTGACAACCTTAGAACACAACAGAATAATTTATGTTAAATGTTCAATTATCCATAACTTTGTAGAGAAACGGAAAAAAAAACATGTATTCAAAAAAAATCTTTTAAAAGGCTGTTTTAGAGGGGGGAAGAAAACAAAGTACTATTAGCAGGAAATCAAGGTGGTAGTGCCTTAGAGTCTTCATCCAGAGCTTTTGTTTTGCCACAAAAGACATTTTTAGTTTATTTTTACATAGGCACAAGAATGTTACATGAACCAGGCAGCACATAGCCTAAGCTAGTCAGCAATGCCTGCTCATGTGTTATTAAATGTTTTAACTGTTACTGTTTTATCATTGTGGTGATAAATTCAAAACTTAGTCAGGCACTTGTTGGTTTTCATGAAGGCAATTAAACCCTAGTTTAACACAGTTCCAGGGACATTAAAGGTGGGCAAACATGTCAGTTCATGTCTCTTTACTTGAACTATTTCAAGAACCTTGGTTTGCTAATAGCGTCGTCAACAAAATTAAACCGATGTCAATTAGAACTGACATCAGCTTTTATATATTATGGAAACACACACAAATACATACGCACAGCCATGACAAATGGCAGAAAATGGAAGTATCAGTCTTGCTGACAGGGTGTAGCGAGAGATGTCAGCACAGAAAAAACAAACAAAAAAAAGGACAAAATTAATGGTATGTTAGATCATGTCCATTTGTGTCATTATTGTTGTAATCAGCAAGACTGCTTATTAAGATGGTAACTGAATGGGGATGGTGGGTAGCTTTTCCTCAAACCACTGCATTTTAAATTATTGTACACTGACACAACAGTGTCAGTACTAAATAATTTAATATTCTATAATTGTTATTTTTTTCCAGTTACATTTACTCGTTTTAAATCAAACAGCTTGCAGAAACAAGGACTTTGTTTGCATTTTATAAATTTGTGTGTTCCTAGTAGCACAAGGATGTTTTGTGTTAAATGCTATGAGTTTTCTGGGTAAGTAAAGACATTAAGTAATCTAAGTTCATTTGTTTAGTAAAACAAGTTCTTCCGCTGTTTGTGTGCTTTGTGCGAGTGTCATAATTTTTCCAAGAACGCAAGGAAGTTAGGTCATCCAGTTTATTTGTTTAGTAAAACAAGTCCTTCTCTTGTTGCTAGGAGAATATTGAAATAAACAGGACGCATTTAAAATCTCTGCTTGTAAGCACAGTTCTGAAAAGTTGTTCACACAACACAAATATTTAATTCTGCTCAGAAAATTCTGCTTTTAAACTTATACCATCAGAGATTAGAGATTAGATTAGATAAAACTTTATTAATCCCTCGGGTGGGTTCCTCTGGGAAATTTGTTTTCCAAAAAGCACAGCACCGACAGAAGTTACAGAGTTAAGAATATTATATATATATATATATATATATATATACACACATATATAAATACAAAGACATATATAGATAAAATATACAAAGGGGATAAATAGAATAAATAGGAATAAAAATAAAAAATAAAAATACAAGTGAATTGCACATTTCAAGTATGGAGTCTATTGCACCGCTGATTATTAACAAAAAGTATTGCACAAAAGGTAATTGCACAGTGAAGTGGAGAGGCACTACAGCTTAGTTGTTCCCCCCCTCCTTTGTCCTCCTGTTTCCCCTCCCTCTCCCCTCCAGAGAGGAGTTAAACAGTTAATTACATGTGTTTTCAAAAAAAGCTCAGTTAATTTTTTTTTTTTAATTCTGCAACTCTTCCAGAAGCACCTAGATTAATGTAGTTGAGATTAATTTAGATTCATTTAACATGTTGTTGCTTTTCATGTTTTTGAAAAAGTCTTGCTCCATTTTCAGTTATTCAAAGTAAACTGAAAGTAAACGTAAAAGAAATAATATAGCTTGAGGTGTCACGGTACTGGGTCTGTGACCCAGTGTTTTGTGTTTTGTTAATTTATATTCCTTGATTATTTGTTATTCATGGTTTTGGTTCTTGTTTTCTGCTTATGTTATATTCTTAGTTTCTAGTCTCTAGGTCTCCTCTGTGAATCGCTACCTTATCGTGGTGGAGGGGTTTGTGTGTCCCAGGGATTCCAGGGGCTATGTAGTCTGGGGGCTTTTGCCCCCTGGTAGGGTCTCCCATGGCAAATTGGTCGTGGGTGAGGGACCAGACAAAGAGCGATTCAGAAGACCCTTATGAAAAGAACATCGAGGGAACAGTTTACCCTGCCCGGGATAGGGTTACCGGGGCCTCGCCCAGGCGCCCTGGAGCCAGGCCCGGGGAGGGTGTCCGAGGGCGAGCGTCTGGTGGCCGGGCCTTAGTCCATGGGGCCCGGCCGGGCACAGCCCGAAGAGGAGACATGGGCCCATCCTCCCGCAGGCCCACCACCCGCAGGAGGCGCCATAGGGGTCGGGTGCATTGTGTGCCGGGTGGCGGCCAGGAGCGGAGGCCCTGGCGGACTGATCCCCGGCTGCCAAGACTGGCAATAGGGACATGGAATGTCACCTCTCCTGTGGGGAAGGAGCCTGAGTTAGTGCGTGAGGTTGAGAGGTACCGGCTAGATATAGTCGGGCTCACCTCTACGCATGGCTTGGGCTCTGGAACCAGTCTCCTGGAGAGGGGCTGGACTCTGTCTCAGTCTGGAGTTGCCCCCGGTGAGACTTTACTACTTCTCTTTACTCTTTTTTTTACTTATTCCTTTGGCCTTTACTAAGTACTTCAAACATGTGGATCGAGAATGTTTTTTTTTCTCCTTGTTGCCACCGCGGAATGGGACCGAGGTGCACACAGCAGCGTTGTTTACTCCAGAGATCAGCTGATCATCCTGAAGCCAGCTGGCTTATCTGTCACAGAAGTACCAGCTGAAATCTGGAGGAAAACACACCATGGATGCAAAGGTGGAGGACAGATGGGGAGAAGGAAAGAAAAGGTGAGACAGCGAAGGCTTAAAGAGAGAAGGAAGTACAAGCTGCCATCTATTATAAATGGGGAATTTTCGGGTGCTAGCAAACAAGATGGACAAGCTAACAGTGCTAACAGTGCTAGCGTGGAGTTAGTGTTCAGGAATGGATCTTGGCCCCTAAGTTTCTGTGAAAGGAATGCTTAATGCTTCAGTATACCAAGATATTTTGGACAATTTCATGGAGGACAGTTTGGCCCCTTACTGTTCCAAACAGGTTTGGTGTGGAAGACCATGAATGGCCTGCACAGAAGCCTGATCTCAACCTGATAGAACCCCTTTGGGATGCTTGTAGAAAGCATTCCTATAAGAGTTGAAGCTTCTATAGCTGCAGAGGGTGCAGCTAATAGAATTAAACCTAATAGAATAATTCATGGGATGTCACTCAAGTTTATATGTATGTGAAAGCGAATACATTTTGCAATATAGTGTACTTCAATCAAACTAACTATCAACTGCATTTGAATAGGGCATTAAAAGTGATTTTCAACCAAACAAAAACCAGGATATATTACTAGTTTCAATTACCCATAAAATACTCATAGATGATTGTCTGATTATGTTTTTTGTATTATTTTAGGGTCTTATAATTTAAAGCACCTTGAGGCAACTGTTGTTGTGATTTGGCCAGACCGTTCCCATTCCAACGCGTAACATACAGACAATGTGTCATTTCTTGAGGCGTCACAGAAGAACGTGAAAGGTAACCTTTCGCGTCCCTAAGATGCGCGCCAGATTGTGGATGGAATCCAATAGAATGACGCTCCCGGCGGTAACACACGTTCCAGCCTTAAATTCCAGCCCTAACCTCACCTTAATTGTATTACATAGTGTTTTCCAAAGCGATTGATGATGAGAAAATAAAATAAATGTACATGTGTAGAGTCATTCCAAATGGTTCTCATGTTTCCAAACGTGTGGCATATGGGTGAGTTGGGTGGCCGAAAACGTAACATAGGATGATTTGTCACATAGCATTGGCATGTTAAGTTTTGGGATGAGAATATGTTGGATTTGGCCCAATATAAAAAGATGGACAGTTTGTGGTTTATTCAGTGGTTTAACAAACTGCACTTATAAAACATAATCCCTAAGCAAAGAACCAATATTGTTCTTAAAACATGCGATTTTAAACTGAAACTTAGGTCAGTTGGGGACATTATCTGCTCTCAGTAGTGCCTATTCTCTCAGGTATTGTTTTGGTAGCGTTTAAGAGTTTGAGAATAAAGATTAAATATAAAAAAACATAGGCTTAGTGTAAGTACAAAATTATTATTATTATTATTATTATTATTATTATTATTATTATTATTATTATTATGACATCTGGAAGTACAGACTTCTTATAACAGGTCTTCGCCAAACTCCAGGACACTTTATTTTTGTTAATAATTAAACTAAATCCTGTGTAATAGTCACAAAATTTTTATTCAGTTTAGCCAAATTCAGTTTCATTTATATAGCACCAAATCACAAAAACATGTGCCTTAAAAGTTTACAGGTGTGACCAACTGAGCCCAACAGGCCTAGTCACTCTCATTTCTACAAAGCTCGTTGGAAAAGAGATTGAATTATGCAAATATTTTGCTGGAGTAATGAACAAAATTTGGGTGACTGATCCCGTGTCCCTCATTTAAGAATACAGACATGAAGCACATGGTAATTTAGTAACACGCACACTTCCAAACCGAGAGCATTTCTTTATAGTCAGAGGACTGCACTAATCAAACAACTGACTGCACTGAGAATACTTTTACGCAGCCATTTGTTAGATAATAGCAACTGGATTTATTTCGGGTAAGCACAAACACAACAGGACATTTGCTTTTAAAAAACACACATGTGGTATAGCTACAGTTTTTTTTGTATGTAATGTATTGCATTTATTTATTCAAAATGTTAAATCTCTTGTTGGTAAAGTCATTTTAATACAGAGTAAAAAGTGTTTATATATTGATGTAATGCTGTGTCATTACCTTAGTGGGGTATGTTTCTATGGGATTTCATATGGTTTCTAAAACATATATATATATATATATATATATATATATATATCTTGCACACTTAGGCAGTATTATATATAGTATTTAGTACTTAGTAGTACTATAGTATTTAATTTTAAATGAATAACCATTGGGATATAAATACTGAACTGAAGTGCTTTTCTTTAATATTTTGTAATTACTTTATTTATTTTACTTTGCTCTTATTTTCATTGCAACACTTATTGTATCGGTCATTTTTTTACAGTAGAGCATTTCAACTCTTTGTCCCCGAACACTGAAAATAACACTGATATGCTGACACTTAATTCTTGGTGCAAGTGAGGCGTCCAAAAGGATGAAAGGCATTGCAGTTATGATAGTCCTATCAGGTCAGTGTTATTTTTTTGTATAAATCTCTGAACTGCACATGTATTTTGGTGTGAATCCATGTCTGGGAGGGACAGCATTTAAAAATTAAATTAAAAAAAATATAATGTAATGTGTAAGCTGTTTATGTGAATTGAAAATGCTGATGAATTAATCAACCTCTGTTTTGACATATGTCAAATACTGTATGAAGTGTGCTGTAAAATATCTTTATTGTTAACACAGGACTGTGTTTCCTACCTGCATGTTTACCTCACATCTATCACCTTGTTAAAATTCCAATGACCTGGATTCAAGCTCAAAATTACTGCAGGAAGACATACACTGACCTGGCGACTGTACATAATGCTCAGGACCTTGCCGCACTCGGGGAAGTCATAGGATCATCAAGTTATATATGGTTTGGACTTCAACCTGACACAGAAGCATGGAAATGGTCTCTGGAGAACCAGGATCACTATGATGAAGGAGAGGCTGACTTCATGATGTGGAATAATGGGGAACCCAGTTATGGAATAGGCATCTACATGGCTTGTGTGGCAATGCTTCAAAATGGGAACTGGGATGACCAGTTGTGTGGAAACCTGTTACCATTCTACTGCTACAACAAAGGTAATGAAGACCAAACTATGAGTGTTATTATTATTACTATCAATTATTCCCTTTAAGGCTGTGTTTGCAGCTGTAAAAGAAATCGTTGCTGAACATTTTATATGTTATCAATGATCCAAACAAAAATTAACCTTAAAAGTCTCTTAGAGCTTATAAATGTGTCTCGGGACTAAAATACAAAGAAAAGATGAAAAGAAGGAAAAATGCACATGGTATTCATTTTCAGAATCACCATAAGCGATTCTATTTGTAACAGAGCCAGATCATTTGAAATTATATTTTAACTCTGCTATAGTCCTGGTTTAAATGACACAAATAAATAATTGCAGTTTTACACCATGCTGAGAAATTACAACATGGTTTCTATTACTTGTTTGGATATTTGTAATGACTTTGGAGTAAAACACTGTTCAAATGTTTTCAGACACATCAAGTTTCATCTTTGTGGGTGTGAGTAAGTCCTGGAGGGATGCTCAAAGCTACTGCAGGGACCACTACACTGACCTGGCCAGTGTGAGGAACCAATCTGAGAGTCAACAGTTGAAGGCAATTGCAACTTCCACTGCTTGGATCGGTCTTTACAGAAACTCCTGGAAGTGGTCAGATGGGAGCACACTTTCATTTACCAGCTGGTTTTCCACTTCACCGTCCACGTTAGTCACAGCTTCTTGTGGTGCTTCATCATCTGTGAACTGGGTCAACTCTAATTGTATGAATACCCGTAACTTTGCCTGTTTCACTGGTGAGTTCTCCTCTCAGTTTTTAAAAACAATCTAATGTTCACAGAACTCGTTAATCCTTAATTGATACGATTCAGTTTTAATTTGTTTTGCTAATGAAACAGCTGTGTCTATGAGGAAGGTGTTGAAAGTGCAGCTGAAGACAACTAACACTGCTGTGGATATGGAGGGACTAAAAGAGAACATCTTGGGAAAGGTAATTATATCTGAGTGTGAACTAAAACTTCACCATTATAATAAAAAATGCTACATCTAGTTCTGTTATTTCTATTTATTTCTATTACATTTCTGCCAATATTTACAGCTATGGTTGACTAAAGTGAGGTGTTTGTGTTTCACAGTTCAGTCAGAGATTAAATGAGCACAGCCCGAATGAAGAATTCAAGCTAAGATGGTTGAAGGAGCCTGACGGGAAGACCTTCAACAAGGACGATGAGAAAGAATTAGACAAGAGTTCTGGTCAGGATCAGCAGCAGACCGTATGCAATGCGACAGCGAGCCTAGATAAAGGCAATGGTTGAATTTTTTTCATGAGCTACACTTCACTGTTTAACATTTTGATTAAACAGGACTATAATTTCACTTTGTGCTCTAATGGGTACTTGACTGTTTAAATTTGGCCTGTGGAACAGGTGAAATATCATTCATAGTCGGATAGGTTCTGCTCAGCTGTACACAAATCCTTTTTTTGTATAGCTTGACAGCTGTGTCTTAAGAAACTTCATAGTTCATATGCTTACCTGTGTGTGTGCCTCACATGTATATCCTGTGAGTTTTAATCAATGTCACATCTTTGTTAACATATTGTGTGTAGGCTGGTATATTTTTCTCTGCTGTGCTGACCAATTTAGTTCAGTTTTGGTTGTTTGTCGTTGTCTGTTCAGTGTAGCAGGTTCTGCAATTGTTTCAAGGGTGACATCATATATATCAGTCAACTGTGACTTTAGTTATCAGTAGGAACAGTCTGGCCGTCTAGCAGTTTCATGCCTGGTGTATTCATAGTCTAGAGTGCACTCTTTTTGTCTGTCCACTGTTGCCAGTCGGGATGACTGTTGGAATCCTACCACAAACCAAATAAATCATTCACTGTCTGTCTGATGAGGAAAATCCAGTGATGTCCAGTGATGGCGAGCCTCCCTGTGTGAGGCTCGCCATCACACAATCCTCATGGAGCTCATAGCAGCCACCTGTGCTGATTTTGGCATCTCTGCCTAACATTCATCTCACTATTGAGATGTTAGCCGATAACATCTGAAACACTTTTGAAGAACTTTTACGAAGCTTCACTAACCGAGGCAGTTTCTGCTGCTAATCAAGACAGTGTCAGCGTTTTTCTTTTTAACTTCCAGTTTCTGGTAACAACACGCCATGCTAACGCACAACTTCCTGATCTCCAAAATAAACATCATCACTTATTGTAACAATAAAATAAAATAAATGAAAGAATGATTTTATAATTAAGCAAATCACTTACAAGTCTTACAGTTTAACAGACGTCTAACAGACGTGTGCAGATCAACAATGGATAATATATAGAGTGCAGGAGATAGTATGAGCGTGCAGCGTTTAAAGCGTGGAAGTACTGACCTTACTTTGAGTTTGATTCCATAAAAAGTGACAAAAAACAGTAGCGTCCGCTGTACACTGCGTGGGAAGAAAACCTCTTTTCTCTTTTCTCGGGAATGTGAAATTCACAGAGAAATCCCTGGATCCCCCCACTGACATGACCGCTGCTGCACCAGGCGAACCTCCACCTTCTACACTCCTGCTAAATAGATTCAAATAGATTTACGAACAACAGGACTCAGTGCAGCTGAGTCTTTGATTTTATTTATTTTCTGCTGTGTTTTACTTGAAAGAGTGAATGTAAACGCAAAATGTTATTTATTTTATATGCTGGAATATGCAGAAAATAGGTTTAAATGTTAAACAAATTTCTTCAAGTCAAAGACTATTGCATATAATTTAATTTTTGCTTGATGTAATGTGCATAAAGTTAAAAGATTAAAACTACTAAAACAATTTTTAAAGAAAGTCTTTTTATTTGATTACATTTTATATGATGGATTATAAAATTGAATTGGGCTGAAAAGTCTTTTGCTTTATATTCAGGTTGTGTATCATGTTTTTAAAAAGTAACTAAGTAAGTAACTAATTACATTTCAAAATAAGTAATCACAATAGTAACGGGACAATTTTTTTGGATAGGTAATCAGTAATTAGATACTAATTTTTTTTTTCAAGTAACTTGACCAACACTGCTTCTGACAGTGTTCTCACATCTACGCCTTTCCTGCTAAACCTAAGTGTAGTGTACAATCCAGTGGAACCAGCTTCTAGTTAGGATTCTGTAGACAGACATCCTCTCTACTTTTAAGATTAGGCTGAAAACTTTCCTTTTCGACAAAGGAATACTGAATGTATGTGGTAAGTCAGTAACAATACATTCATTTATACAGTACAGTGTACCTACTGAAGGTTTTTCTTTTTTTTTACCTGTCCCGTTTGATTCTTTAGCCATCAGAATTACTGTCTGAAGGCCAAGAAAGATGCAATGGATTTACTTTACCAAGTGGATCATCACAGCCTTGATTGAATGTGGAGTACCTCAAGGATCAGTATTAGGTCCGAAAATGTTTATTATGTATATAAATGATATTTGTAAAGTATCGAAGATACTAAAGTTTGTAATTTTTGCAGATGATACCAATATACTTTGTTCAGGTGCGGAATTTCAACAGGTTTTGGAGGTGATCACACAGGAGTTAAAGATATTAAAGAAGTGGTTTGATAGAAACAAATTGTCCTTAAATTTAAATAAAACAATTTATGTTATTCGGAAACTATAAAAAAAACATTAACATTGAAATTTGTGTTGATAATATATATCTTGAAAGGGTTAATGCCATAGAATTTCTTGGTGTGATCATTGATCATAAGGCCTGTTGGAAATCACACATCACATGTGAGGGGAAAGTTAGCACGGGGCATTTCTGTCTTGGGGAAAGTAAAACAATTTCTAGATAGGAAAACATTGTATATGTTATATTGTGCTTGTCACGAGGCCGTGTGGCCTGTACTGAACAGGACTCAGGTGCAGAAACCCAGAGCAGAGACAGCAGATGATGTAACAATTTATTAGGCTTAAGTGCAAAAAATGTAGCAAAGAGAGAAAAAAAAACAAGAAGACGTGGAGTTTGACGAGGCGTGGTCTGGGAAACGTGGCTAGGGCGAGGGAATGAGGCCTGAGATGCAGAGTGGAGCTGAGCAGGGAACAGTCACACTGAAGAGAGAAGATAGTGGAGTTAGGGAGGTAGTGGAGGCAGCTCTGAAGTGGCAAGTTGTAAGAGTAGCAATTCTTACTTGCAGTAGGGGACATGGAGTGTTGAGAGGGGGGTGAAGGGAATCCAGGGGAGGCTGAGTGGCGTGGAAAAGCTGACCTGAGATCCGGGGCTTCAGATGGAGTGTGATGGCAGGAGGGCAGGCAGTAGTGATGTGTCCTGTGCGTCGAAGCGTTGAATTGTGTGTCGGGTAATCTCGGGGGCGTTTCTGTGAAGCGCGTATCGAGGCTTGCTTTGATTACGTAGCAGTGACGTTCGAGGCCTCGCGGGCAGTCCGTACCACGTGACTGATTCAGGGACTGGTTCACCGGTTCGCGCCAGATTCGAAATAAAATGGGCAGAAAAACACAGCTGATTTCCCATCACACCGTACTTGGATTACGTACGTGTTACATAGTTACTTGAGCATTTCTTCTTCGATGGAACCAGGAAGGAAGAGATTTTTTATTTTATTTTATCTCTCCTAATAAAGTATGCACACAGTAATAAATATCACAAATGATAAGCACCATAATATAAATAAACAACACTACAGATCCTATAATCTGATTTCTGTCTTTTAGTTTATTAAAAAGTGAAGCGCCAAATACTAGTTTGTGTCATTATCCAGATGTACATAAGCATGATTACACAGGTACTAGGAGCGGGTTTTGATTATCGATTAAAATCGATTCTAGCTTGGATAACGTGATATAGATTCATTAAAATTCTGAATCGATTTTTAATATAAATATTACTACATTTCAACCACCACCAAACAGCTAAAACAGTAAATGAGAGCAGGTACACTGATTCTGCACAAAGACGTAAACACAAAGCGCGGACCCGCTGACGCATCAGAATCAGTGAGATGTCGCCTTTCTCACCAGACAGCACGGACATGGTCGGGGCTGAAAGCCGACAGCTCACTGATTCTGATCTAAGGCATCTGCTGTGATGCTTACACATTAGATAAAGTCTCGAAAGTGTCAGCTTTCTTTTTATAGTTATAAAAATATGCAAATGTACTGATCTATGATCTGAATTATACTATTGACTGACTGTCTGAGGCTAACAGTTACACAATCATACCAAAACTCTGTCCTGATAGTTTCCACTTTCTCTTTTGTATCACACATACTGAGACAATATTCGGGATAAATAACCAAGAAAACAATTTATTTATTCAGTTTAGAGGTTTACACATCATTATAATCACAGAGCACGCTTCACTTGAATTGTCCACTTGATGGCACAGTAGAGCAAATGAATCATCACAATGCTTCGAACCATGAGTCGACCAATTGGGTGGAAAGCTTCAGTTCATCATGAGGCTTCATCTCACCATCACTAGCAGGCAGGTGAGGCACAGAGAGATTTTCAGAATGATTGCTTGGTATCCTGAGTCCGGAGGTGGAGCGTGAGCCAAGGTGAATACAGCAACTGCAGCACAAGAGAGTCTTGTCAACAAGATAGATCACAGCAAGAACTTGAAGTATAAGGCCTGTTACCAACATGTGTTGATGACGAACTGGCAGTGAATGGACATCAACGTGTGGCTTAAATCCCTCTGGCTTGATTGCCTGCAATAGGCTCCAGGTCTGCAGGAGCTGGAGGAGTTGGCCCTGCCCAGGGGTGGATCCCAGGTAAGTTCAGGAGCCTTATGGAAATTCCAGCTACCCACCGCAGACCATGACAGTGCTTTGCTATTACCATACATGAGTTATTGTGTAGAGGTTTGGGGAAATACATATAAAAGTAATATTCAGACTATAATCATAATGCAGAAACGGGCCATTAGACTATTAAATCAGGAGGGGTATAGGGCTCACACAAACGCACTCTTTACTAGGACGCAAGCTATAAAATCCCAGGATCTGGTGAAGTTTAAAACAGTGCAAATAATATATAAGGCAAGGAAAGGGATGCTCCCAATCAAAATAAGTAAATGGTTCTTAGAAAGAGAAGGGAGGTATAATTTTAGAGGGAAGTGGAATTTAAAATTACAAAGAGGAAGAACAACATTGAAAAGGATGTCTATTTAAATAGCGGGAGGAAATAACGGTCAGTAGTGATATAAACCAGTTTAAAATAAAACTCAAAAAAGAAATTTTAAATAAGTATAAGAATGAAGAAAATGCAATTAACCCAAGACAGCAGTCAAAGTGATGTTTATTTTCTTTTGCAAATTAGCAAATCTAAATATAGTTTAGTTGAACATGAGAAAATATTTTTTTTGTGATGTTATGTTCTAAGTTGAAGGCGTTGTATACGTTTTTGTTGTTCAAATTTAGATGATGAGGATGTAAACCTGAGGGGGCTAAATAAGTATATACTTCTGCCTACTCCTTTTCAAACAACTGCATGGAATGATTTATGAAACGTTGGTGAATGTATATGTTTGAAATAAAAAAGAACTGAACTGAACTGATTGACCTTTGTTATTATTATTTATTTATTTTATTTTATTTTCAGTTTATACAGATGGACAGACATGACTATGGGTTAGGAAAGGGAGAAAGAAAGAAAAACAGAAAGGGCACCTGGATCACCTGTTGAGAGAAGAAAAAAGAAACAAAGCAGAAAACAAGCAAAAAAAGAGAGCAACATAATAAACACAACACCATCACAATAATCTAGCTGAGTGTAAATAACAGTAAATACTAAATATTGAATTGTATTGAATTATTGAATATTGAATTATTGTGTAGCACGCAAGACCGACGATGTTCCCCTTTTTCCTTTGGTGGAGACAAGCAGACCGCCCCCGGCGCTGCAGTAGCAGGGAGGCTCTGCATCCCAGACCCCACCCCATACCTGGTGTTGTTGCGTGTTGTTCTTAAGTGCATTTAAAACTCATGAAATGTTTTTTCTTACTAAGCATATACTCAGAGCTGGATCAGGTAACCCTAAATTTCCCCCTAAGGCTTCCCATGATGAATAATTGAACTCAAGATGGTGCAGGGCCTGTATGAGACCACTGATATAAAAGGGTGTACAATGGGAGTGAGAAATGGTTTTAAGCTGGATTACACTAGGGATCAGCTCTGAGCCCCTTCTTTTTTGCCGTAGTGATTGACAGGTAGACAGAGGAGGTCAAGCAATAGTCTTCATGGACAGGTAGAATGAATGAAAGTCAGTCAAAGCAAGAGAGAATGAATTTGAGCAAATGAGAAGGAGACAGGTGCAATAGTGAAACTGCAAGAAGCAGAGGTAGTGACGGAAGTTGGGTTTAAATATATGCGGTCAACCATGCAAAGCTAGATGACTGTGGAGAGGAGTTTTGGGGTGAGCTGTAACAGAAGGGATAGCAGTAAGAGTCAAAGGGGCACTGAGAACTGCTGTGATAGATGGTTTGGAGAGAGTGGTACAAACATCTGTGTAATATGGTACGGTCTACCTTACAATATAAAACATATTGAGGCGACTGTTGTTGTGATCAGAATCAGAATCAGAATCCTTTATTAATCCCGAAGAAAATTAGGGTTACAGCAGGCAGCACGCTAATGGCGCATGCGCACTTACAAAGGAACCTTCTGACCAACTTTACACAAACATCACATTGGGGAGACATGTCAGAAAGGTAGGCTGATAGGAAAAAAACAACGAAAATACATAACATGAGGTAAGAGGAGGAGAAAAAAAAACTCCACTCAGACTGAGCTCCTAGTGGGAGAACAGTTTGATAACAGAAAAAACACCTCAGCACAAAAAGCACATGACTATCAATACACCATAGAAACACAAGACAAGCAACAGGGGCGGGTAAAGGGTAAGAGAGAGCCGGTGTAGACAGCGCATCCAGTCCTGCAGCATGTCTGCGCTGGTCCAGTCGACTGCCATCTTCCCCGGTAGGGCACAAGCATCGAAGGCGTTTGGAAAGGGAGGGGGGATATCGGGAGGTGCATATCAGTGTATGTGTGTGTGTGTGCATGTCCAGAGTTCAGCTGAGACAGTGTCCTTCGCCCCGCCAGGCTAAGTAAACAGTCTTCCAGCCAACCCAGGTGGCCTTGCATGGAATGGGGGGAACAGTCTAAACACAGTCGTTATCAGGGTGTTTTGTTCAGCTCCAGCCTTGAGGCCGCAGCTGGCGCTGGAGGGGTCTCCGCATGAAGTGATGATGGTTTTTATTTGGCACTGTATAAATAAAATTGAAGTGATTGAAAACAAACAAAAGTAAGGAAGCTGTTTCTGGCTCCCCGAGTCTACATGTTAAATATCCTTGGGCAAGATACTAACCCCAAGTCGCTCCATCAGAGTATGAATGCGAATGAATGTGTGAGAACATTAGCTAGAGAACACTTAGAAAAAGCATAGAAGAAAGCACTTGTGCAAATGTGGCAGGTTATATAAAGCGCTTCGAGTGCTCGAGAGTAGAAAAGTGTTATAGAAGGATCCATCCATTTACCACTCTGCAAAGAACAGAGATAAAATTCTGAGGCCATCAAAGTGGAAGCCTTTTGCCAATTAGTTCCATCAGAAATTCCATTAAAATTATGAACAAAATTTGTGACAAAAGAGAGCCCAAAGTCCAACACCCACCCCAAAAGAATACTTCATAGGACCTACTTGCCAACCTTGACACCTCAGAATTAGGGAGACATTGGGAGGGGGTCATATATATATATATATATATATATATATATATATATATATATATATATATATATATATATACAAAAAACTTGAATTTTACAGTCTTTATTTATCGGGTAAAAAAAGTTAAATGTCGCCGTTATTACTGTCCAACCGAAACAGCGGGGATGTCCAGATTCAGGCTGCATCCCCCTGAGGGCTCGGCCTTCGTGGTCTACGTGGGCCGGGTCGTCCAAAAGCCGGGTAGGCCGGAAGTGAGTGACTGTGAAATTGGACGGTCTAGCCTTCAGAATTACGTCACTCGGTGGAGTGAAACTCTGCCATCTGATCCTTGCTATCTAAAATGTGACCGTACACTGTTGTAAATTCTCGATCATCTCACACTTTTGTTTAATCAGTTTTCTGTTTGATGTTTATTCAGCTGTGTGAAAACCAAGGAGGAATCCACCCGAGGGATTAATAAAGTTAAATTTAATCTAATCTAATCGAATAACTTTAATCTCAGCCAAACCGATTCCCTCACAAACAAATAAAACACTGAAAAAAGCCAAACTATAATGATTTTAGGTTATCTAAGTGACTTATATATCATGTTTAACCTGAGTAATGCAAGACCACGGGGGTTTGAAAACGATGTGCTGGGACTTCGCTGTTCTTGCCAGTTCAGATAGTTGAAGTTTACACAACTACATTCTCGCCTGAAAATATTTTAAAAGTTTATTTTACGAACCAGAAAGAGTAAGACAAGTAATATTAAAACTAAGTAGCTGCCATCATTGTTGGAAACTGAAATTGGCTGGGCCACGCTATGAAACCAGGGATATGGTTTTTTTATTTTCTTGTCCGGGTGGAAAATAGGATGGAATTTGGGAGAAAGGTGGCTCCGGGAGATTTTCGGGAGGGGCACTGAAATTCGGGATTCTCCTGGAAAAATCAGGAGGGTTGGCATGTATGTCTGACTTATTCCCAGCCATGCAGACTAAGCTCTTGCAATGTTTGTAGAGGAGAACTGGCTGACGGCCTGATTGCTGACTTATTTTCCAGAGAGTGACTGACTTAGATTTTATTTTTATATTATAATGCATTCATAATGCCCAGTGATATAAACTGTATATTTATAATTTAGATTAGCTGTGTTTAAAAGGGCATAAAAACAGAAAGAAAATAATATTTAATCAGTTTACAAATATGTAAACTTCTTTAGATGAATGAGCACGTTTCACATGCTTAAAGCTATTTTTTATGTGGACAAAATTACATGTGAAAAGTTTGCTTGGTACATGCTTTTCACATTCAAATTAATGTATATATAACTACAACTGTATGAACCTTGAAGTGATTCATATGATTCTCATTTTGTGGCCCTTACTGAAAGTGAATCTGACACCTTTAATGTAACGAATAATATAGTTTGTATTTTATATTAAGTCCTAGCACTGTCACCAAGCAGTTTGTTCTAAAGGCCCTTGTCTTCTCTATTTTTGTATCCTATAACTGTAAAAACTAAAAGCTGTTGTTTGAGCCACACACATCCTGAGACTCGTGTAGAGTGCCACTTCAAGTTTTTTCTCCTTTGTGTAAAATTCAATAACAGCTCTGCTAAAACAGATGAAGCTCTGAGAACTGATATTCTGGCTTAAGTCACATGTAAGTACATACTATCTCAGTTTTTACTGTTACCGGTTTTCCTTTTTTTTGTCATTTCGATTATATTCTAAAGATGATAATGTCTTAGGCTCCTTAGGCTTGACTTGAGGAACTCTAACAATTGTTTATACAAAGATAATAGAGACTCAGCTTTTAAACAATTCTTCCTTGTAAAAGTTCCCTCTTTTATATTTTTCTTTCATAAAATGAGGATTGTCAAATTTTTTAGATGTGCTGTTTGTTACTGTTTTTATTGCATGCAAATGTTTTTGTAGTATTACAAGACAGCCACATTAGGGGGGAAGAGCATTAACAGTCCATTGTCCATGCAGTCTCTCATGAAAGACGTGATAGTGTGAACAGTGAATGTATGTAACTCAATCTATTTAGTCAAATAGTCCAATAGTAGAGTTCATCCTATATCCTTGTCCTAATCACTTTACCTTGACATTAATGAAAAACATGAAAGGTGTGAGGTACAATTTAGAAGGACATGGGAAAAGAAGAAGAAGAAGAATAGTCCACAAAATATCCCGTCTGCTGTGTTGAAAATGTACAAAAAATTGACTAGAAAATTCACACATTACTGTGGTATGCGTTCAGTGTTGTTTCATGCAGCTCATATAAATGCAGGGCAGCTGTGGCTACAACTGTAGCTGCCTCCACCAGTGTATGAATGTGAGAGTGAATGAATAGTGGAATTGTAAAGCGCCTTGAGGGCCCCGAAAAGCGCTATATAAATGCAATCCATTATTATTATTATTATTATAAACAGCATTTTTGAATTCACAAATGTTTCTAATCTAATCTAAGGAAAGAAGAACGTATATAAGTCAAAAAAAAATTCTGTTTCAAGTAAACGTCTTTCCAGCTTTTACTCATTCAAACTAGGGTTAGGGCCCCGAGCCTTTACAACCGAGCACAAGTAAAATGAATCGGTAATAGCACTAAAGGCTGACAATACAGTAATGGATGTAATGCAAACTAAACTGTGATTATTAAATACACTTCGTTAAACAAACTAATAAACATGTATTTAGAGACATAACACCTTGATGAAAAGCTCTATGTTATTGCAGCATTATGTCAATAGTAAGAATTGTGAGGGAGTGTACTCTCCTCACAAGAAATTGACACACACAATTTGTTTTAACAAACTGAATATCAAGTAGGAAAACCTTAAATTTATGGAATTCACATAGCATTCTAGACGCCATTTCATTTGTAGTCTTTTAATGTCATATTTTATTGAAGGTTGTGCTCAGTCCTGCTGCACTGAAGCTGGCACGTTCCCTGAGTTTTTCCAGCAAGATGGTGCACCACCACATTATGGGTGCCAGGTCCGAGCATTCCTAGATGAACAGTTTCCTGGAAAGTGGATTGGTCATTGTGGGCCAGTTGAATGGCCCCCAAGGTCTCCCGATCTGACCCCCTTAGACTTTTATCTTTGGGGTCATCAGTCCTGCTGCAAATTTAGTATGGGATTACCTTGGACTCCAGTAACACTGTGAGGAGTCTTGGAGTGGTTGAAATGTCCTTCAATGTGCAAATTAAACAAATTTACTTTCTTTCATTTGTGCAATATCTCTAAAATTAAAAATATCCTATCTCAGAGTATCCTGTACGAGACCACCCATCTCCCATGCTACAGTTAGCAAACTGCTTGCTAAGTTTCGTGAAACTGGTTCAGTGTTGGATTTGCCAAAATGTGGACGCAAGAAAACTGTCACTAATGAAAAAACATCAGTGGCTGTTCTAGCTTCATTCAGCAAGAGCCCACAGCGTAGCGCTCGCCGCATGTCACTGAAGAGTGGCATTAGTCGAACATCCCTTCGGCAGATATTAGCTACTCACAAATGGCACCCTTACAAACTCCAGCTACTGCAGCATCTCAACGAGTATGACCCAGATCGGCGCACAGAATTTGCAGAATGGGCAAAACAAAAATTGGAACAGGGCCCTCAGTTCACGCAGAAGATTTTGTTCAGTGATGAGGCAAACTTTTATGTGACTGGTGAAGTTAACAAACAAAACCACCACTATTGGTCTGACACTAACCCACATTGGATGGATCCCTCCAAGACTGTTGGAACAACAAAAGTGATGGTTTGGTGTGGTATATGGGGTACAACGATAGTGGGTCCATTCTTCAATGGAAACCTCAAGGCCACTAGATATTAGAAATTGCTACAGGATGATGTGTTTCCCTCTTTATGCACTGAAGCTGGCACGTTCCCTGAGTTTTTCCAGCAAGATGGTGCACCACCACATTATGGGTGCCAGGTCCGAGCATTCCTAGATGAACAGTTTCCTGGAAAGTGAATTGGTCGTCGTGGGCCAGTTGAATGGCCCCCAAGGTCTCCTGATCTGACCCCCTTAGACTTTTATCTTTGGGGTCATCTGAAGGCAATTGTCTATGGTGTGAAGATACGAGATGTGCTGCACCTGAAACTACGGATACTGGATGCCTGTGCTGGCATTTCTCCTGCGGTGTTGCTATCAGTGTGTGAAGAGTGGGAGAAAAGAGTTGCACTGACAATCCAACACAATGGGCAGCACATTGAACACATTTTATAAGTGGTCAGAAACTTGTAAATAACTCATGAAAGAATAAAGTTACGTTGAAACCAAGCACACCGTTGTTTTTCTTGTGACATTACCAATAAGTTTGATGTGTCACATGGCCCTCTTCCTATTGAAAAAACAAAAGTTGTGTCCAAGATGGCTGACTTCTAAATGGCTACCATGGTCACCACCCATCTTGAGGAGTTTGCCCCCTCGCATATACTAATGTGCCACAAACAGGACTTTAATATCACCAACCATTCCCATGTTATTACGGTATATCCGTATAAATGGCCCACCCTGTAGAATGGGAGGCAGAGCCTTTAGTTTTCAGGCCCCTCTTCTATGGAACCAGCTTCCAGTTTGGATTCAGGAGACAGACACTATCTCTACTAAATTAGACTTAAAACTTTCCTTTTGCTAAAGCATGACCATGAATCCTCCCTTAATTACGTTGCAATAGGTTTAAGCTGCTGGGGCTGTTGCCTACTGAGGCAGTTTCATTATCATCAGAACTCTCTGCTAGATAATGTTTAATGTCACTGTCCTGGGAAATATTTGAGATCTTGCACTGCAACTATGACATTATGGTCAGATGCCTTTTAATTTTTTCTGCATTTGTATGTATTATGTGTAATAAACATTGGTCTTAAAATGGACAGAGCACAATTTCCTTCATTCTTAAATGCTTACTCAAATGAACAAATATGTACCTCTCAGCAAATAGTTGCTGGAAAGCACACACTGGACAATGACCTTCCACATTAATGCTCAAATTAGGACTCTGACTTAAGCTTAAGTTTTCTAAAAACAAAACAAAAAAACATAACAATATAGCACTCTGGTTGGCAAATACAATGTCCTGTAATGTTACTGAAAACCACAGGGATTGTTTAGTTCTTTACTCATGGCGATCGTGGCTCAAGAGTTGGGAGTTCGCCTTGTAATTGGAAGTTTGCCGGTTCGAGCCCCGGCTCGGACAGTCTCGGTCGTTGTGTCCTTGGGCAAGACACTTCACCTACTGCCTACTGGTGTTGGCCAGAGGGGCTGATGGCGCGATATGGCAGCCTCGCTTCTGTCAGTCTGCCCCAGGGCAGCTGTGGCTACAACTGTAGCTGCCTCCACCAGTGTGTGAATGTGTGTGTGAATGGGTGGATGATTGGGTGTGTAAAGCGCTTTGGGGTCCCTAGGGGGGGACTAGTAAAAGCGCTATACAAATACAGGCCATTTAAGCATTTAATTACTAATTAATACTTAACTAATATCTGACGTTCTTCTTCAGTGTCTTTTATCCTGTCTTCCTCGCATCATCCCAACCAGTCAGGCAGGGCAGGTCACTCACTCAGCCTGGTTCTGCAGAAGTTTTCTTTTTGTGAAAGGAGAGTTTTTCCTTCCCACTGGCACCAAAGTGCTTATTCATAGGGTGTCATATGATTTTAGCGGATTTCTTTATCATTACAAGCTCTTTCCTTTGCAATAAAAAGGGCCTTAAGGCAACTGTTATTGTGAGGTTTGTGCTATAAAAAATGATATTAAACTGAGTTAAATTGAACTGCAAGTTGTTGATGCAGTTACCACTGTGTCATGCACATAGTGTAAATTTACATAAATCACCAGGATTTAAACTCATGAGAGACTTTTATTAGAAACACCAACAGGATCAATTTCTAAATCCTACTTTGCTTCATTCACGAGTAATGATTCACAACAAATGACATTCACAACAGAAAAAGTAAAAGTAAATGGCTAGGCTACTCCATGACCTAAATATTCTTGTTCTTTAGTTACTCCTTTGTTGCCTTGACAATATTTTGGGGGGTCATTGTCATGCTGGACGATCCATCCACGAACCACCTTTAGTTTCCTTGGTAGTGGAAGAAGGTTCTCATCAGAGATTTTATGTTACATGGCCCCATTCACTGTCCTCTCAGGCCAGTTCTTTTCTTTTATCAAAGCACAGCATTTTCTCCCAAACCTTTTATTTCAATCTGTTGAGCTGCAGCGTGTTACTAGTGGTGTTCTTGGTAACAGTTGGACCAACTGCCTTCTAACAATTGTTCCTCCCGTGTAGTTCTGGACTTATCCTCACACCTTTCTCATGGTCATGCTCACTCCATGAGGCAAGATGTTGTATGTAGCTCCAAATCAAAGGCAACTGATGGTCATTTAATATTTTTCCATTTCCGAATAATCGCACCACCAGTTGCCAAGAGTCACATACTTACCAAACCTGTGGCTGATGGTCTTTTGCCCATTCCAGCCTTGTTCAGATCTACTATCTGATGTACTTTGATCCTTCCAGTGGTGGTGGAGAGATTGGAATAGAAGCAACTGATTCTTTGGATCAGTATTTTAGGGTTTATACGCATAATAAGTTATGATCAGGATTATCTGTAATTGATTAAATCAATTGTAATCTATGTGCAACATACGCACACACAGTGTTGGGAAGGTTACTTTTAAAATGTATTCCATTACAGAATACAGAATACATGCCCCAAAATGTATTCTGTAACGTATTCCGTTACGTTACTCAATGAGAGTAACGTATTCTGAATACTTTGGATTACTTAATATATTATCATGCTGTTTACAACTACGTGAATGTACTATTGCTGTGATTTATTACTGTTACTGAAGGTCCGCGGCTCCGAACCGTAGTAAAGGGACCTCTGGCTAATACGGTGGGTTCTGTGTCGGGCTCGTAGCCGAAAACTAGCTTTACTTTGTTGTCTGGGTCAACTTTGCTAGCAAGAGACAGAGAGAGGCGTTGAAAGGCTGCTCCAACAGAACTTATTGTTTTTGGAGGAAAACACGAACACGGTGTACAGTCGAGTCTTAATAGCTTACTTACAACTGGGCTCGTCAGGCTCTCTTCTTGGCTGCAGTGGTTATTATTATATTTACATGCTTCCAGCTCCCGTTTTTGCTCGATGACAGCTCGTACTTTTCCTTTTTCTCCCTCCCTCGCTCACAGACACATAACGGGTATGGCAGTCCATTCTCCCTGCAGCACGGACTACACTGCCCATGATGCTACATTCTTTAGAGCTATACCTGTAGCATTCTGCCTATTAGCTTAGCACAACAACAACAAAAAGGCCTCTCTCACCCAGGAAACACGCAGAGCGAGAGCATCACCCTGTAACCATGGCAACCATAACGCTGCCGCCTGGAACAACAGAACGTAGCTGTCAAACAAAACCCAAACAGGCCTGACCCGCCACAATATGAAAAAGGGAAGTACCGCCGTGTAATCCATTTATTTCAACAAAGTAACTGTATTCTAAATACCACCTTTTTAAACGGTAACTGTAACGGAATACAGTTACTCATATTTTGTATTTTAAATACGTAACGTACATGTATTCCGTTACTCCCCAACACTGTGCACACAGTCATTCTGTGAGAGACAGAATGGCTGGCTGGGTTGTTAGGAATGAAATACTGATTTCAATTAATGTAAAGTAAATCAATTTCTAACTTTTAAGTAATGTGTTTTTTCCTTGATTTTTAGTTTATATTCTGTCTCCGTTAAAATCAAATGAACATTAAAATTTGAGACATTAATTTCATTCAAATTCAGCAGGGATCAAATGAGTATTTCTCCCACTGTATCCTGGCAGCACAGGAAAAACAGACACAACAAAATGCTGAAGCATTATGTTTTATTCAGCTCTACTTGTAACTTTGGTGCTCTTATTTAATGGATCGCTTATTAAGATGAAGATGTAAAACCATGATCGTAAATAATTGTTTTTGTTTTGTTTTTTATTACAGTAAAATAAAACACAAAAAGATTCAAAGCCTGGATGGTATGTGCTGTAGTGCTCCACATTCAATTTAGCAAATTTGTTTGTTGGACAATCTCTCTCTCTCTCTCTCTGTGTGTGTGTGTGTGTGTGTGTGTGTGTGTGTGTGTGTGTGTGTGTGTGTGTGTGTGTGTGTGTAAAGGTTGTGCATTCTCAGCCTAGTTAGTTTTTTCCCCTGAATCCAGTCTGAATATGAGTGTTCCAGCTTAATTTGTTTAGTAAAATAAATCCCTTTTTCTATGGGAAGAATATTTAAATAAACAGATCCCATTTGAAATCCTCATTTGAAAGCGCAGTCATGACATGTGTTTTTGACTCTGTGTTGCTTTGAACTGTGTTGTTTTGAAAATGTTACTGCTAAACTGAGATAAAATAAAATCTCAGTTTACAATTTTCTCCATTATTCCAGCTCTGGTGGAATAGCAAACCATGTGCAAGGCTGCTTGTATGTTTTCTACATCATAATTTGTTTTCAGTATATTGCTGTTGTAGATTTGGCATGTTGGTCTGAAGTAGGCTGATCTAAACATAATAATCCATGATCTACTGATGTCATCACTCTTGCTTGTCCCTGAATACATGTTGTAGGGTTTATAATGGCTTTATTGTTTGAAAAGTGTCCAGGAAGTATTTTTTTTAACATTATTTCAGTTAATTATCAATCAAATACAAATTTATTTAAGCTAGTTAATTTGTTTAGTAAAATATATGCTTTTATTAGTAAGGCCAATATATAAATGAATAGATCTCACTTGATATCCTCATTTAAAAGTGCAGTTATATGTTCTTGACTCTAAAACTGTGTTGAACTCTTTGTTGAAAGAGATACTACTAAACTTATGTAAAAACCTTTTTAAATCATTTCTGCTTATGGCAGCTGGAATAATAATTCAGATTATATTGCATCTGCATTTTCTGAATCATGTTATTTTTTCTGTACAGTGGAGTTTTAATTTTGGCAACTTACTGGAAAATAAAGTATAGTTTGCGTATGTTTATGCATGCAACATAATGTTTACAACATAGTGAGCTGTTCTTTACTGATGCCATTAACCTTGCTTGTCCCTGAATAAATAATGCCGTCAAACTAGTAATTTTTAATAAGCTACTGTTAATTTTTAATCATATCAAGTGTAACTTGGATTTGCCCAGTCATACATCTGTCATAATATCTTCCATTATAGCTGAAGGGAATCATATCGATTATCTCTTTATTATTCCACTTGTTAGTGGGTCTGATATAACAGAGAGCAAGTGAATATTTTGTCCTTAAAGTTGGTGTGTTAGAAGCAGGAAAGTGGGCAAGCATAAGGATTTCAGCAAGTCTTACAAGGGCATAATTGTTTACGGTCAATGACTGGGCTAGAGCATCTCCGAAACTGTAGATCTGCTGTTCTCAGTCTGCAGTGTTCAGTATCTATCAAAAGTGGTCCAAGGAAGGAACAGTGGTGAACTTGCAACAGGGTCATGGACAGCAAAGCCTCAGTGATGGGAAGCGAAGGCTGGCCCATGTGGTCTGATCCAGCAGATGAGCTACTGTAGCTCAAACTGCTGAAAAATGTAATGCTGGTTGTGGCAGACAGGTGTCAGAATACACAGTGTATCGAAGATGGTAATGAGGCTGCACATTTTGTTTTTGCTCCAGTAGCTTTTATAATGATTATAAACCCACTTATTAATTTGACAGTAGTATTTATTTGGGGACAAGCAGGGTTAGAGCACAGATCATTATGTTTAGCAAACCCTACTTCAAAATAAAATACTAAAATTACTACTGCAGTATAGGAGAGACTGACTATGTTTGTAACACTTTTTGCTTCTGCACCTGTAACTCAATTTTTTGGTTAGAGTTCCCACTTTTACATCTCATAAATGGCATCTATTCAAAGCCCTGGAAGAATAACACAGACCTTGTGTGTTAATGTTAAATACACTGCGTTTCTTGTTACAACCTACTCCACTGTAACTCATGTTGGGGAGAATTGTGACAATTAGACAAAAGTGTGGAGTCCACATCAGACAACATGCTTCAAAAATGTATTGGAATGAAAGAACAGTCTGTGTCTCTATTTCTGACCATAACTAACATGCTGTCACGGCGAATAGAGTGAGCCATGTGGGGAAAGATAAATGAGGATCCACGCGCAGGCACTCGCTGAAGGTGTGAAGGTGGTTTATTGTAGAACAAAGGTGGAAATGGCAAAATGGAACAAAACGAATCTATACTGAGACAAACTAAACTATAGAACAGCAAACATGAACATGGACATAAAGGCGAGTCAGCAGAGGCATATGGAGGTTGATAGCAGGGAGAACAACAGAATGGCACACAGCAAATTCACAGACGGACCAGCGACTACAACAACAGAAGACGCGACTTAAATACACTCAGAGAACACAGGGAGATTACACACAGGTGGGGAACACAGCTGGAAGTAATAAGGGCTAACGAGACAAGGGGAGAAGTAAAATGAACACGCTGACATCACACATGAACGTGACCCTTCAAAGTAAAACAGGAAACAAGACACGCTTTACTAAGGCACGGACTAGACACAGAGAGACAGACTTGACACTGAACTAAACCTACTATGATAATAATAATAATAATTATTATTATTATTATAATGACCAACAACACAGTATCACTAAGTAATCAGAACATAAATCATAATCCAGAGAAATAGAAAACAATCCATCATTCAAAAATAAACCAAAACAGAAGAACTCAAAATACTGGGTCAAAACTGACCCAGAACCGTGACAGATGCACTCTGGTGTGTGTAGTTTACACGCTTTCATAACACTATGACTACTTAATAAACATGTTAGTATAATACACTTGTATGAAAAAGATATAGGTCTGTGTGGTGGGGGTGTGGGATCTGTGGACCAGTGGATTCAGGGTGACGTGTTGTGGGAGGCTGGCTGGCACAACTGGATCCTATCATCATGCATCCAATATTCTTGCAGTAGTTACCTGAGGGACCACCCCATGGCAGAGGGGCCACAGAGGACGATGACGAGCCCAACTTAACACAGAAGCTCCTGTTTGAGAGATATGATTTTATCCACAGGAGTGCCAAGCCAGAAATGTCCACACAATGCTGTAATCGAGAGATCAGCAGGTCGTGATCCACTGCATCAAATGCAGCAGTCATATCTAGTAATATAAGCACTACATGTTTACCTCAGTCCGTCGCTACCAGAATATCGTTCATAACCTTTATGAGAGCTGTCTCTGTGCTATGAAACAGCTTAAAGCCGGACTGAAAAACTTCAAACATTTGAGAGTTGTTTAGATAATCCATCAGCTGAGTGTGAACAACCTTTTTCAAGATCTTACTCAGAAAAGGAAGTTTAGAGATGGGTCTAAAGTTTGACATTACTGAAATATCTGAGCCTGGCTTCTTAAGTAAGGGGTGAATAACTGCTTAAACCCGCTTGGCACTTGACCTGACAAGAGGCTGGTATTAATTAGGTTCAGAATATGTGGTCGAACAGTAGGAAACACTTTTTTTTTTAGAAAATATAACCATAATGCCACATAACTGCTAGATGCATAAATAAGCAATTTCCGTTTGGCAACAGTAGGAAACACTTTTTTTAGAAAATGGGGATGAGCGACATCATTCGGAGAACCACGCAGGTTAGCAGTTAACACAAGCTTCTCTAGTTCAGGTAGAACAGTTGGTTGGAAAGCAATAAGCAAATTTAAACAGGGAACATGCACAGCCGGGCCAACAGAAGATAAAGTGGAGGGTCTCAAACTGGCAACCTTATTCACAAAGAAATTAAGAAACTTATTACACATAACCTCAGAAGATTGCAAAAGAACATGATCCTCTGCATTCACTACAGAATTAATGGTATTATACAGAACACGAGGGTTATGTGAATTAACAGCAATAAGTTGTGAAAAATAGGAGTTTTGGCGGTCTTTACTGCCCTCTGATAAGCTTTCCAGCTCGTCTTAAGAGCTTCCAGAGAGACAGTCTGTCCTTTTTCCATCGTCTTTCACATCTCCTACATTCTCTTCTAATGGCTCGAGTAAAATTGGTTAGCCAAGAACTGGCCTTGGGTTTACACTGCCTGAGTCTTAGAGGTGCAACAACATCAAGGGCAGATTTACAAACAGAGTCCAGATGAGATAGTAATCCATCTACGGAGGACGACTCAGAGGGACTGGACACAAGTTGTTCAAATAGTGTTGAAAAATGCTCAGCAGTATCTGAGCCGAAGGCACGATAACATCGCGTAGGTGCAGCCCATTTAACAACAGGACTAAGAGGACAGGACTTTTATATTAGCAGGCACACCTCTATCAGTCTTTCTCTTCCACTATCTAGCCATGATGCTGTAAAAGTATATGTATGAGTATATGTAACATCAAAAAACTATTCACACTTTGAGCAAGGGGATGGTTGTAACACTTTTAAAACATATGTCATAAAACACCCCAGCCTTGTAAGTAATTGTTTCACCAACTGCATAGTGGGTTAAAATTAGCAGGCCATCACAGTTTGTCTAAGAAACTAAAAATTAATATACTGTTAAGTCATAATTTTTGGTTTTGGAGACAAAAACAGATGTCATGACTGCGCTTTCAAATGTGGGTTTCAAGTGGGATCTATTTATTTAAATATTGGCCTTACCTAAAGGGGGATATATTTTCCTAAACAAATTAATTTGGTTGACTTAATTCCTTTACCTTCCCCAGATACCTTGAAAATTCAAATTCAATTACATAAATAAAACAAAAAGATTACCAAGAGGACCCTACAGAGAGTCTATACTGCTCCTCTTGGCAAAACAATTGTGTTTGGCTCAACAAAGGTTGCAGATGATGATTCTGCTTGCTAAAACTGCCAGACAGGGTGGGTTCAGGGGGAAAAAAAGAGTACAAACATTTTTTCACCATTTCACTCCTGTGACATGCATTTAAAGTGGCTGGAATAATGCTTAAAGTATTCAAATGTAATTCAAAACCTACCTGGCTCATTCTCCACCTCTTCATGTCATCCCTTTCTAGGACAGAAGACAAATGGTAATATAAACATAGTTCCAAACACATGACAAGGGACGAGGCTTAAAGTGTGTTTCAGCTGTTTGCTAGATGCTGGAGCTCATATATTTGACTTATTCCAGGTAAGTACAAATGTAACAAACATCAGAGGTCTTCTGTGGGCTTTTTGATAATATGTAATTGTGTAATGTTCATTTAGTGTTATGTTTGCATCAGCGGTGTCTTGCCTCCTTCCTGCTGGCCCACACTGCTGTTGTGGAGTGCAGCCCTCCACAACAATGTGGAAGTTTGGGGAAATTAATTTCCCACCAACTTCCTATTACATTATTAATTGGCATTAATTAATCTGGTAGTGAATATTTGTATTTATGGAGAAAAAAGTATAGAAAGTAATGAGTGGAATGCAGATTTTCTTAAATGTAATATTTCCATTTGATGTCGCTACCAGTCAGAGGGAATTATTTCTGTTTATTTATAATTTAACTTCACCTACTGTGTGTTATTTAGAAGAAAAAAATAACTTAAAAGAATTAAGTTTTACTGCCTACTTTCATTGATTTCATTTAAAGTTTATTATTTAATGAGTAATGTCTGTGGTCTTGTATCTTGTTCTAAACACTTTTTCTGCCACAGAAAATCACCAACAAACACTTGAACCATCCAACAGCACATCATGAACCAGAATGCAGTGCTGATGATGGTCCTGTCAGGTCAGTTTGAATCGTTTATTTCCAAAATTCTATGAATAAAAATTTGTTTAAAATGGGTTAGTACATCAATGAGTAACTTTTGTTGAGGTCTAAAGTGTGAAACAAAGTCTTTGTTCATTATTATAGAAGCCTCTCCTAATTTTGCCACTATGAACCAACATTAACAAACTACTATATAATGTCTCATATTCAATAGTTTATGAGGATCCAGAAAATGTTTGATTTGCATTTGTCATGAAATGCTTCAAAGTGAGTTTCTTTATTCTTACCACAGGACTGTGTTTCCTGCCTGCCTGTTTTCCTCGACTCTACACACTTGTTTCACAGGCAAGAGACTGGAGCACCGCTAAAGAGTTCTGTAGGAATAAGTACACTGACCTGGCCTGTGTACATAATGAGAAAGACCTGGCAATAGTCAATAAACTTACAAAGGGACTTTACCCCGTTTGGATTGGACTCCAGCCTGACACTGAAGCATGGAGGTGGTCTCTGAAATACCAGAATTACTATGTTGAAGGAGGGGCTGAGTTCAGAATGTGGGCTAATAATGAACCCAATGTTGGTCCAGGATACTACAAAGCATGTGTGGCAATGCTCCCAAGTGGGGAATGGGCAGATCAGGCGTGCGGTGTCACATACCCATTCATCTGCTACTGCAAAAGTAATGGAAAACAGTTATGTTGTTATTAAGACTTTAGCTTTAACATATTCCATGTTGTTTTATTAATAGTTACTCTGATCTTTCATTTATAAGGTTTGTTCAAGGATTTTACAACCTTTAGTTGTGTAGAGGAAGGAATGAGGATTTAAGAGATTGAAGAGAAGATCTTACTAAGGATGGAGGAGTTAGTCCTTATTACTAAATCTTTTATCAGAATAAAATCTGGTCAGAAAAAATGACATTACACTTAATTTAAATTACAAAAAAAGTTACCATATTACTATATCAGGTTCTCCTGTGGTTGCAATAAACAAATAAATAAATAAATGATCTATTTGTATATATTTAGTAACCAGATTATTTCAGCATGAATGCTACATATCTTGTAGTTACCAGTCCAATCTGTTGTATTAGACTACTACCAAAACATTTGTACGTATATGTCTGTGACAGGTAACGCAGTTATTTTCCCAAATACCAAGAGTCCAAAAAAACCAAACACATTTACATGCTACACAACTATTATACAGATATTGATATATTCTTGGAGACTGACTGAATGAAACATATTTCCAGACACATCGAGCTTCATCTATGTGAATGTGAGTGAGACCTGGAAGAATGCTCAGAGCTACTGCAGAGTGAAGCACACAGATCTGGCCAGTGTGAGGAACCAGTCTGAGAATGAACAGCTGAAGATGATGTTGAACAATTCCCCCACGTGGATCGGTCTTTATAGAAATTCATGGATGTGGTCAGATGGGAGCGCATATTCCTTCCCCAACTGGGCTCCCAACAAGCCACTGAGTGACGACAACTACTCCTGTGGCACCATATTTTTAGAGAAGTGGCACAACAGTGCATGTAATGGCTACAATTACTTCCTCTGTTACACTGGTGAGCTCTCATTTGTTTTGGCTACAATTTAACATTTCCAGAAATTCTTGTAAAATCTTTTATTCTGCAGTGTAATTCTTATGATAACACAGCATTTTGTATAACAGATGTCAAGAACCAGAGACTGTTGAAGGTGGAGCTGAAGGCAACAGATGCCTCTGTGGACATGGAGGTGCTGCAGAACGACATCTTGGAAAAGGTAACTAACTAGTTAAAATAGAATAGCATTTTATATCAACAAACCAAAACAGACAAAACAAACAAACAAAAGATGGATGCTCGTATTTTTTTCCCCACTAGCAGCAGCCTTAAGTAATGTATCAGTCAACATAATATCAAAACTTCTGTCATGCACTCTGTGAGAATAATAAATATGTTTCCCAGTTCAATCAGAGGCTGATGGAGAACGGTCTGAGTGAATTCACGCTGAGATGGGTGAAGCAGCTTGATGGAAAAATCTTCCACAAAAAGGAACAAGAGAAGGAGAAAGAGGAGACTGAAGAGGAGATCTGTGCTGTCACACTGAAACTTTGATTTTCCAGCAACCAACTTCAGTTAACTGTGGTGTGTCCTATCTCTCCGTCCTGTTCACTGAAAAAAATAACCTACATCGGTTGCAAGCAATAAAGTTATGTTCAGTCGACCTTAATTTTCTTTTTTATAACTCAACACTTTTATATGTTAAATGAACATGATTTTGATGTTTTTTGTTCCTGTAAAGTCTTTACAGCTATCTCATGATAATATAACACAAAATGGTTATATTTGTGTTATATATAACACAAATATAACACACAGTTATTGTATTTAATGTCTCAATTTTTTTTCTTTCCTTTTTTTCTGTGATTGAATCTGTTTTGAAAAATATTTTATAGAACTTTTGCATCTCTGATGGAACCCAATTTATTATGGTTTATTGCTTTGGAGAGACCAAAGACTGTTATGCAGAAAACTTTTTTTTTTTCCTTTTTGTCTTTAGTTTACACTGTCAACTTTGTAGTAGTTGTACACTGTATTTTCACATACTAATTTTTTTTTAAGTTATGTAATTGATTGGTTTGTATGTTGACACTACACAATTACTCTTTTTTATCTTGAGAGTATGTAGAGAGGGAAAAAATTTATGGCCATGTTTCCTCTAGCAAAGTCAGGCTTAAAGTTTGTACCTTCTGGTGCCTTCACTAGTGAGGCTCCCTGTCAGGTTTATATTGTTGATTGTCATTTATGCTTTGAAATATTTAACCATATATGCTTAGAGGTGTATAATCGATTGTGTAGTGATAGGATGTGTGATCCTTAGGAGTCTGCAAAGACTTCGTGTGCATTCCAGAGTGTTCTGGCATTCACACCCACACCCTGGGAGCATGGGAGAGGTCGTACCTTGTTTTATTGTTTTATGGTAGGATAAACATAGCTATGTCAGTTTTAGTCTAAGTGCCTTTTGTTTAGATGAACTGCTGGACTTCCAGGCCAGCAGGTTTAGGGAAGTTGTTTATTGTGCCACACTCTGACCCCACACACACACACACACATACTTACACAACGCACAGGCAAGGTACTCTTTGTGTGTATGTATACGTCATATATTAATGAACCCATGTATATTCATTTAACCCCAATAAAAGGAGTGTTACAGGGAACCTGGCTGAGAGCCTGACGGAGGTCAAGTGGGAGGATGACACATGGCTCCAGGCAGGTCTCCCTCATGCATGAGTAATACAAAGAACTTTGCCTACTTGTGTCTTGCTTTTGCTGTGTAGTAAATTGTCTTGAACGTTCCAGCGAATAGGTCTCACTCCCCCTCCCCCTCAAATTCTTAGAGAAGGGGGCTCTCTGTTTATGTCTGTTAGTATCTGATTATAGCAATCTACTTCTAATACTACTCTACAATTCTTACTGTGTGTAATGAAGCATAAAACAAACATGTGATGCTAATTATGAGATATTAGCCTTAAAGATAAAAAATAAACCCCAACATGTATTTAGTTATCTTATGTTATACCAGTAGTTCCCAAACTTTTTTTGCTGGGCCCCCCTTTGTTTTACAAGAAAAATGTCCGCGCAAACAATTAAGCAAATACAAGTAATCTGCAATAAATTACAGGTAGTAAGAAAATAAACTACTAACTCTTTTATGCTACATCCACACCTACACGGGTAGTTTTGAAAAAGCAGCTGTTTCGTCCACACGTAAATGGCGTTTCGAATCATCGAAAACGTAAATTTTTTTAAAACTCCCTTTTTGCGTTTACGTGTGGACAAGGAATACAGACTTCATCACGCAACGTCGAAGGTATGTGTCTTTTTTCACGTCACGCTGTGCGCCACGTTATTGTTTACATGAGAGGAATTGCAGAATGGCAGATAGAGACAAAATATTGTTAATCTGACTATCTGCAGGTTTTACACGCTAACATATACACGCAGTTACTGTCCCTCCATTTACAAAGGCAGAGGCGTCACGATGTGATTATTTTACGTGTAGTTGGTTTTTTTTCCTGTGTAATAATATTCAACGTTGTTATCAATACATTTTAAAAAAAATGCCTCTTAATGCAAAATAGGTTTAAAAACATAAACAGCTGTGGGATGCTGTTTGTCCGTGATTAACATAAGACATGCACCTCCAAAGTAAAGCAGGAAACATAACACAGACTGAACTTAAAGACACAAACCGTGGCAGGATCGGCCTGATATTATTTGTATCCCACTTTAACTTTACTGTATAAAGAAGTAACATCTCCAAAATGTCAGGAGTAGTTAGTCATTACAACAAGTGTTTGTGAACTAAAAATCACGAATGTAGGATACTGTTTGTCCGTGATTTGAAGAGCCCAGCGCTGCTCCCGACGAAGGGAAAAGCAATTCTGCAGGGGAGACCTACCTCGGCACTTGTGCAGGTGAAGCCAAAGGGCAGATATGCTTCACCAGATTTTCTAGTCTTTGGCTTAGAATGAATTTGGTTTGTAAACATATTCAGCTATGCTTCATCTCCTGCTTTGCATTTCTGTGGGCGCCCCGAGCTAGCAGTGTCCAAGCGTTTTGGGAATGTATTTGTATCTGTGTGTGCCTGTATGTCTGTATCTATATGTCAGGTTGGGTATCAGACGCCACCTCTCTGGGGACATCTCAGGTCCTCCAAGGTATTGAGGCCGATCTCGCCCCACCACTTCCCCTGCCAGTGGCAGACGCCCTCAGACATGGTTCCTTGGTGTTCGGGGATGGGCGTCCAGGTACACACCGGCTCACTCCTTGGAGGCTGTTTGTCGGGGCCTGGAGCCTGGGGCTCGCTCGGGCCACTTCGGGGGTGGGGTGCCCTCGGCCTGGGGCTCGGTCACTCTGGCACAGCTGGCTGCCGGCGGACCTCACGGGCACGTCACTGCAACCCCCCCTGGCTTCTGCTCCAGGGATAGTGGCGCGGCTGCTCCTCTGTTGGTCTCCCTTGGTCTCTTGTGTTCTGGGGGCCTCTGGATGTCTGGAGTTTTGATCTCCTCCATACCTGCCCTGGAGGACGGGGCTGTGGCCCCCTACACCCTCTAGCAGATCATTACATGAAGGAACCTTTTAAAAAACAAGCGCGTCCATGCTCACAGGAGTACACACGGGTGTTCACACACACAAACTACACCCTTTTTGGCTCCTACCTCAAAGCACTAGTGATGGGTCATTCGCGAACGAAATGGCTCTTAGAGCCGACTCTTTGAAGTGAATGACGCGAGCCGGCTCCTTATTGGGAGCCGTGAGTTTGTTTTTCTTTCTCTCACCCTCTCTCTCGCCCTTTTTTCCGCTAAACTCAGCACACGCGGCCTGTACTTTGCGCTGGGCAGAGGGGGGAGGGGCGTTAGTTACACTCGCAGTAGCACAGGAACAGAGCCAGAGAGAAAGAGAGCGAGGGACAACAACGTCACATTAGAAAGGTATAGTAATCATCCACTATTTTTAGTTGCAGATGATAAAGGATTCAGAAATCATGCAGGCCCATATGACAGAGAATGTGCATCTTCTTTTTGTTTTAATATTTTAATTTAAATTTAATTGTGTTGTGGTTTGCAGTGTTTTGTGTTGTTTCACGTTAAATTTGTTTAAAAGGAAAAAGCTGAAAATTTAAATAGTTAAAAATGTAAAATGTAAATAGTTGTTTTTTGTATTATATGATTTATTTATTACATTTTATGTGGAGTGAATAAATAAAGTATATTTATGGTGGCCCTTAGAGACAAAGCACGTACAAACTCCAAAACACGTAAAAACTCAGAATCACGTACAAAAGACAACAGAAGTGCTCCAGGATGCTGGGCGCAGTGTTGAGCTTTTGTTTCCTAGTGGCTACACAAGCCAGGAAGTATCAACAACCGGATTTGGTGTGTGGCAGTAACAGGTAAATGAACTTTTTTTTTTTTAAATTATTTGAATAAATATGAGTGCTTGTCTATAAATACACAAACAATACACACATGCTTTCAATTGTGTAATTTAAGTGATATGGGTAGCTCTGTTTTGGAAGTTCAGTAAACGCTAGAAATGTGTTTTGGAGTTTGTACGTGCTTTTTGGAGTTTGTATATGCTTTAGAGTTTGTACGTGCTTTGTCTCTAGGGGCCATATATAAACACATATAAATAAAACCACTTTTTAACATTAGTAATTCCTTTTCTGCATAATTTTATATTATTGTTAATGATTAAATAATTAAAGCAACAAAACAACCCGAAGAGCCGGTTCGGAGCCGAAAGAGCCGGCTCTTTTTAGTGAGCCGAGCCGAAAGAGCCGGATCTCTAAAAAGAGCCGGAAATCCCATCACTACAAAGCACACTGTGCGCTGTCGATCTTACCTGCTGCACAATAATGTTTAATATTTAGTATTTACTGTTATATTCCCATATATCATCGTGATGTTGTTTATTATGTTGCTCTTTTTTCCCCTTCTGCTTGTTTTCTCTTTATTCTTTCTCAACAGGTGATCCAGGTGATTGATATATGTATATTTTGTCTGCTTATTTTGTTGGTTTTTGTTATTTGCCCTTTATCCCCGTCCCTCTTCTCCGCTGTTTTTCTTTCCCTCTTTCTTTCCCGTTTCTTTTCTGCAGTCAAGTCTGTCCCGTATTTAGCAAGTGAAAATAAAATAAACAATAAAAGGTGAATCAAATAGACCATTACTGTTAGGATGCCTGGGTCGTTGACCCAGAGTTTTGAGTTTATTATGTTATTTATCATTTCTAGTCTTTGGTTTCTTTGTTAGAGTTCTGTCTTATGGTTTGTCTCTGTGTAATCCTTAGTTGCTGTCTCCCCTGTCTGCTATATCCCCGTGTCCAGTCAGTGTCTGTTCCCTCTGTTGTAGTTGCCTGCCTGTGAGTCTGTGTCTTTAAGTTCAGTCTGTGTTATGTTTCCTGTTTTACTTTGGAGGTTCATGTCTTATGTTAATGTATCTGGTTTTGCTTCCCCTGTTTCGTTAGGCCTGATTTGCCCCAGCTGTGTTTCCCTCCTGTTACCCATTCCCTGATTGCTCCCTCTGTATATTTAAGCCCTGTGTTTCTTTGGCTACGTCCACACGTACCCGGGTATTTTTGAAAACGCAGATTTTTCTATGCGTTTGCACCTTTCATCTACACGTAAACTGCATTTTTGGTCACTGAAAACGGAGATTTTTAAAAACTCTGGCCAGGGTGGATATTTTTGAAAACTCCGTTTTTGAATTTACGTGTGGACGAGAAAAACGGCGAAAACGCAGCATCAAAGGTGTGCGCCTTTTTTGACGTCACACTGTGCGCCACGTTATTGTTTCGGTGAAATGAATTTCTACAATACTGTTACTGTTAATTTTACTCTCTGCAGTGTTTAAATGCTTACATATACACACACAGTTACTGTCCCTCCACACATACGACTCGGTTCTGCTTCTATGCCCCAGCTTTGTTTACTTTTTCCCACCGAGGCTTCTAGACTTCTGATTGGCCAACATTTCTACACGGTTAGGAATATATCGCCACCTGTTAGCATAGGTTAGCATGTTCCTAACAGCATTTTCCTTCATTTCCGCATTTACGTGTGGACAGGATTATTTTTTAAAATGAAAACGGAAAATCTCCGTTTTCAAAAATACCCGTGTACGTGTGGACGTAGCCTCTGTGTCCGTGTCGCGATCTACCCTTTTCTAGCTGTGTGTTCTGTCTGCGTAAGTGTATTTTGTAGTCCTAGTTTGTTTTTTTTTACCCTTTTGAGTTCAGCATTAAAGCTGTGTTTTGAGTTACTTTCTGTCTCCAGAGTCTGCACTTTGGGTTGTGACTGGAACATGAACCCCGCAGACTGTTCCACCTCGGACTTTGAGGCTGAGATGAAGAGGTTGGTTGATTTGCTGGACCGCATTGCTCAGGCTGATAGCTTACAGGCTATGGCTGTGGGACTGAGCGTGGTGGAGGCAATGATTACGACCAACCCCCAGCTTCATCAGTTCTCCATGGACACTTATCTGGGCCACGCCATAGCCGCGTGGAGGGAGCAAGTCAGAACCAGCGAGCTTGCTATCTCTCTCTCCACACCAACGCAGCAGCAGACGGCGCTCGCTGTAAAGCAGTTGCGTTCGCCTCAGCAGGACGGCATTTCTGCTCAAGGTTCTGGAGACCCGCTCCTGTGTGATGAGCCGGAGGATTTGCAGCCCGGTCAGCTGGAGGGTTCGCGGCCCGGCTCGCCTCCTCCCCCTTTGCAGAGTAAACGCGTTCATGTCGCCGCCACTCCAGAACTGTTGAGCAAACTCCTCTCAGGGGAGAAGGTGACTGTTTATTGTGTGCTCTGTTTGAGCATTCTGACCCTGGACTTTCTGACATCACACTGTGAGTAACATTGTGTTTCACTCTGAGGATTCTGTTTCGCCTGAGCCAGCTTATACAGAGACTGTTAGCCAAGTTGCTCCTTTGAACTGTTTAGTTTTCCGGTCAGCTGCGTTGGACATTATTGAACCTGTTGTTATGTCTGAGACTCCCTGTGTTGTTCCACTTTCTCAGTCAGTGACTGCTTTTTCTGTGCCTCACTTGGTAAACATAGATGCTAATAAAGTGCCACCTGCCATAGATAAACTGGCTAAAAAGCTTGGACATGATGCCACTGAGTTAATGAATCAAGTTGAGTTTTGTGCTCCTCAGCCAGCCATGTTCAAATGCATTCACCATGTTTTAGAGTCAGACCAAGTTAACATGGTTCGGGCTGCACCTCAAGAGACTGTTTTGGGTGTGGTTTTACCCCTGGACTTTGCTGCTCAACAGACTGCTCAGTACTCCGCGGTTCCCATGCCACCATGCGTTTCTGCTGGGGGTTCTGGAGAACCGCACCAGCCTTTGTTTGCCTCCGCTGGAGGGTCCGAGGGGCCCGTCCAGCCTTCTGTTCCCGCTGGGGGTTCTGGAGAACCGCACCAGCCTTTGTTCGCCTCCGCTGGAGGGTCCGAGGGTCCCGTCCAGCCTTCTGCCTCCGCTGGAGGGTCCGAAAGGCCCGTCCAGCCACAGCAACCTGCCCCGGCTGGAGGGTCCGAGGGGCCCGTCCAGCCACCTGCCTCCGCTGGAGGGTCCAAGGGGCCCATCCAGCCTTCTGTTCCCGCTAGGGGTTCTGGAGAGCCGCACCAGCCTTTGTTCGCCTCTGCTGGAGGGTCCGAGGGGCCCGTCCAGCCACCTGCCTCCACTGGAGGGTCCAAGGGGCCCGTCCAGCCACCTGCCTCCGCTGGAGGGTCCAAGGGGCCCATCCAGCCTTCTGTTCCCGCTAGGGGTTCTGGAGAGCCGCACCAGCCTTTGTTCGCCTCTGCTGGAGGGTCCGAGGGGCCCGTCCAGCCACCTGCCTCCACTGGAGGGTCCAAGGGGCCCGTCCAGCCACCTGCCTCCACTGGAGGGTCCAAGGGGCCCGTCCAGCCACCTGCCTCCACTGGAGGGTCCAAGGGGCCCGTCCAGCCACCTGCCTCCGCTGGAGGGTCCAAGGGGCCCGTCCAGCCTTCTGCCTCCGCTGGAGGGTCCGAAAGGCCCGTCCAGCCACAGCAACCTGCCCCCGCTGGAGGGTCCGAGGGGCCCGTCCAGCCACTTGCCTCCGCTGGAGGGTCCAAGGGGCCCATCCAGCCTTCTGTTCCCGCTAGGGGTTCTGGAGAGCTGCACCAGCCTTTGTTCGCCTCTGCTGGAGGGTCCGAGGGGCCCGTCCAGCCACCTGCCTCTGCTGGAGGGTCCAAGGGGCCCGTCCAGCCACCTGCCTCCGCTGGAGGGTCCAAGGGGCCCGTCCAGCCACCTGCCTCCGCTGGAGGGTCCAAGGGGCCCGTCCAGCCTTCGTCGCCTGCAGCGCCACCATCTGTTTTGTCGCCTGCAGTTGAGATGCTGCCATCTGGTCCTGCTTCACCTCGCCCTGTCCGGCCTGCTCACCCTGTCCGGCCGCTTTCCAGGCCGTTGGCTGGACATCATCGCTGTCGCGGCCAGCCTCTGGATTTGTGGCATCGCCGCCGCTGCCTTCCCCGCGGCCGGCCTCCTGAAATGTTCTCTGGACTCTTGGGCCGTCGACCTCCGGGCCGGCCCCCTGACCCTTTTTGAGACTGTTGCCTGGGCCTCTGCTCCTTTCATGGGCCCTTTTGTTTGTTTTCTTTTGGACTGTTCCTGGGCCTCAGTGCTGTTGTTTTGGACTTTTGTTCCCTGTTTTGGTTTCTGGCTCCTTGTGTTTCGTTTGTTTTGGTTTGTAAGTTCTGTAACACAGAACTTCTCACAATGAGTACCACCTCATAAAATATATGGCTCTTAAAGTACCACCCTTATGACCAACATTAAAGTACAGTAGTATAGGCCTATTTGACACCATATAGAGTTTACTTGAGACAATTTTATTTCATATATGAATGTTATAAAAATATGTAATATTATTTATTTTAACTGTCATAAACAGGATGTGACAAGTGATAATAATAATAACAACTGTACTGCATTAAAACATTCACAGCAGATGGGATACCTGGTTTTTAAGTGATGTATGAGCCCTGCTTCCGGGTCTAAACTACTCTGTGTTTATTAAGGCTGTGTTTCTTGTTCTATTTAATCTAAACAAGCCACTAAAAACAGTCAGTGATCACTGTCGGCCTCTCGGTTTTTATCATCACTATTCATTTAAAGCTCAGTTTTTAAAACCTTATAATATAACTACAGCCCAGCCCATGCAGCACAAAATTAATGACTAACCTCGTATTGTGGATGAATTATGTCAGTTGTTCTCCTGACCGAAGTTGGGTCCGTTTACAGCATCCTACCATGCGACTGCATTTGTCCTTAACCATCGGCAACCCTCATGTTAACTTTTATCGAGTGGAAAAAAGTTCATCCTCCAGCTTCACTCTGCTAATGTGTTTATGTTATGCTAACCATAGTTGTGTAGCTAGCCACGACGTAGCACATCATACCAGCTAGCTCAGCTTCAGTAACCCTACAAACGTCACTGCTGTTTATTTTTCTGTCTTCATTTATGTCGGAAGTGATAACAGAGATGTACGTTTTATAGTTTTTTAAGAAATCCCTCAGTCAGAACATGGTATATTACTTGTCCCTAAAACTTTGGGGGGAAACTTCCCGCGTACCACTAGCGGGAACCCACGTACCACCAGTGGTATGTGTACCACAGTTTGAGAATGACTGCTGTAACAGATCCAGGAAGTCTGTGTAGTTGTGGGGTGCGAATCAATACTGAAATATTGATTCTTCCGAGACCAGATATTTATGTTCTACAATCAATTCTCATATTGAAATATTGATATTTTATTAATTTGGGGTACATTTTTAGTTTGTCATTAGCAGCAACACAGTGGAAAGTAACAATAATATTGTGATACTCCAAATGAAAGGCAGGAGCTACTTCTTTCGCCTGTCACAGTGCTATGTAATATACAGCTCTATAAATGGAGATCTGGGAGGAAAAAGGATGATCAAGGATTTTTTGAGCCATTTTAATGACCCTTTGTAGTGTGCCACGGTGCAGCTGGAGAACCACATAGAGATGGGATATGTCAGCACACTTTCAATGCAGCAACAGAAGACAGTCAGCAGCTCCCTCTTCAGGTCCATTTTTCTGAGGAGTCTCAGAAAATGGAGACGCTGTTGGGCCTTCTTTAAAATATCGAAGGTGTTTGAGCTCCATTGGAGGTCTGTGTCTATGTGCACTCCCAGGAACTTAAAGCTGGACACCCTTTCCACGCACGCTGTGTTGATGCGGATGGGCTGCAGCTTGGAATTCCTCCTTCTGAAGTCAACTACCAGCTCTTCCATCTTAGTGGCATTAAGGTCCTAGTTGTTGTCTGACACAGTTTCTGAAACTCAGCTCTGTATGCCATCTTGTTGCCCCCAGAGATGAGCCCCACCATGGTGTTATCATCCGAAAACCTAATGACTGCATTGTCTGGGTACTGACATAGTCATGTGTGTACAGAGTGTACAGTAGGGGACTTGTGGAGAATCTGTGTTAAGACTGAGGAAAGACAAGGACTCACTATAACTCTCTGTACGCAGCAGCAGGTGGCAAAAGGAGTCTGAAATTACGCAGTCTGTCCGGAGGTATCGTATTAAAAGCAGAGCTAAAGTCAATGAAGAGCAGCCTGGCGTAACGTCCCTGTTGTTCCAGGTGGGAGATGGTGGTGTGGAGTGTTATAACAATGGTGTCTTCAGTTGATCTGTTAGCTCTGTATGCAAACTGGAGCTGGTGGAGTGTTGGTGGCAGGCAGGACATGATGTGGTGTCAGACTAGTTTCTCAAAAGACCTCATTATAACAGGTGTAAGACTGTGGCTGACTTTAGGCATGGCAGGATGCACGACTGGGACAGTGGAGCGTTGAAGATCTTAATGAAGACCCTGGCCAGCTGGTCTACACATTCTTTTAGGACCCTCCCGGTCACCCTGTCTGGACCGGCAGCATTCCTGGGGCTCACTGCCCTCAGTGTGCATCTCTTCTCAAATTCCTGCACCATGCTGCTGTCCGAGGTTTGAGCTGCGGCTGCCTCTGGTCTCTTCACTTCGAAGTTGCAAAGAAGTGGTGGTCGCTCTGGCCCTCAGTCATCATGGTATTGCCAGGCTTGTAGTTGCTTAGGTGCTAAACTCCCTGCCATACCTGTCATGAATTGTTGTTGCTGAAGTGGTGTTCATCCTTCCTCTTGTGCGCTGCCTTGGCCTCTCTGATACCTCTTTTCAGATCTGGTTGCACTGTACTGCATACTGTCACCAGATCTGAAAGTGGCGTCACGTTGCTTCAGCAGGACCTGGACCTCTTTAGTCATCCAAGGTTTCTGGTTGGAATACACCCGGAGACGTTTGTCCACAGTGACACTGTCGACACAGAAGTTGATGTAGGCAAGCACAGATGTATTATGCTCCTCCAGGTCCTGGTGTTCAAACACACTCCGGTCTGTGTTTTCAAAACAGTCGTGATGCACCTTCTGACCAGTTTTTCACAGTCTATGTGGCTAGGGATGGGTACCGGTTCTTACATAAACGGTAGTAACCAGACAAAAAAGCAGCGCACATTTCGGTGCTTTATTTTGGTGTTTTATTTCGGTGCTTTTTTTTCCCTGAGATGTCATACACTTTGGATTCTACCCAATTATTTTACCTTTGCAAGGGTAGTAGGCGGGCCCAGTTATGTACGTTCTTTTAGAGCAGAGCTACAGATTAAAAATGCCCAAGGCGAAGCGGTCAAGAGTCTGGCTGTACTCCACAGCAAAAGATGCAAACTCAGCAGCCTGCAACAAGTGCTTTAAGGTGATACTGTGCAAAGGAGGCAACACCTCGAATCTGATGAAACACCTGGCGACATATAGCATTTTGTTAAAAGCCAAGAAATGCACCGTATTTGATAGCTTGCTGCGAGACCTCACACCGTTCACATCTACTGCGCGTGTGGTGCCTGTTATCAGACCCGGAGTTAGCAACATCCCCCAAGAACCCGAAGAGGAGAGTCCTGGCCCCTAGCCCTGCCAGTGTAGCAGAAAAGATGACGGATGATGATGGCAGCAGTAGCCGTTCTTCTCTGCGTGAGTAGCTCAATGTTGTTTGTGTGTAATTTACGCTGAGTAGGCTAACCACGTTATTACATTAATGCATGTAAGGTGAACTAGCAAACACCGTCGTTACATGCGGCTGTCTTCTTGTTTGATGGCAGATACTCCCTTCACCCTGGCCAAAAAGGCTAAAATGACCAAAGAAAAAGTGGGAAACAGGTAAACATGAGAGGTTTTTAGACAAAGTTTGTGTTTTTTCCATTGTTTAAGCACTGCTTCCAGCCAAGAGTGATACCATATATGCCCTATAGCTGCAGAAAAGGCTAACATTGTTGTCTTTTTACAAAAAAACAGCTGAACATGAGAGGTTTTTGGACAAAGTGTGTTCTCCATTCTTTAAGCACCAGTTTGAGCACCGTTTAAGCACCGGCACCATTTCAAAAGTACCGGTTTGGTACTGGTATCGGATAAAACCTAAACGATACCCATCCCTATATGTGGCTGACCGTGCTCTCCTCCTGACGGGAGTATGCAGGTGTCAATAGCATGGATATGTGGTTTGACAAACCTAGGTGTGGTAGTGGGGTTGCTCTGTAGCTTTTTGGATGTTGCTGTAGGCTTTGTCCAGTGTGTTTTTCCCCCTTAATATGCAGTTCAATTCTGGGGTATATTGAACTTAAGTCAGCATGGATAAAGTCCCCAGCTATGACATCCACTGTGTTGCAACAGGAGTTTTGCTGACTACTTTTTGCCTTGTGCAGCTCATCCATGGCCGAGTTAGCATTAGCATCTGGTGGTACATACAGCTGTTACCAGGACGACAGTAAAATCACGAGTTATGTAGACGGGTCTGCATTTAACAGTCAAATATTCTAAATCCAAATCCTAGGTTTTAGAGTAGATTATATAGGCTAGGCACAGCAATTGTGCAATTGTACAAAAATGAAACTACAACTCAAAATACCTCATACATAAGATAGAGAAATAATAATATGTATCTGTAAAATGTTTCTCAGCTGTATTAATTTTATTCAGTCAGTCACATTTGTTTTGAGTCACTGTTAACTGAATATTTTAAAATGTAGGTATTGACTTGTAGATTTTTTTATTTCTTGTATGATAATACTTGTTAATTAAACAATAAGAACATGTAACTTGATGTCTTCTTTCATCATGAAGTTATAATCTGATATACACAATTTTTTTTTTTAGTTTTTATACTAAAAAATAATTTATACTTATACAAATATAAGTATTTGTATCGATACCAGCCTGAACTGTACTGTCAGATCAGGATAGAAATCAATGGTACCGCGTATCACTGCTGCTTGCCTCACTACCATGGGACTTAGAGCCTTTAGTTGTACTGTCCCAACACTTTGGCATGTACTTTCACCAGCTTTCCTTACAGTGCACTCTTTTTTAGATCTCAAAACCCATCTCTACAGTCATTGCAACCATCCCTTCATATGCAAACATAAATTTAAATACAGCATATAAAAATTTAGTTTTTTTTTTTTCCTTCTCTTTAACTCAGTCAGAACTCTCTTTTCCATGTTTTTCTGTAATTTCTTTTAGGCATCTCCAGTTTTCTTGAAGGACATTCCAAAGTTCTTAGAAGGCTTCCTGCAATCCCAACAACACCACACTTCAGTGACCTGATGATACAAATGCGCAAACAATCCGTGGAACCCCTTCATTCAGAAGCAGCGTAAAAAGAAGACTTGCTCATTGTAACAGATCGGAACATGAGGAAAACCAGTCTAGTGATGGGCCAGAGATACCTGCCTAAACCTCGAGCCTATTAAGAAAGATATTATGGTCAACAGTATCAAAGGGACAACTGAGGTCAAAGAATATGAGTAATAAAAACTTTTCTGCATCAGATATCAATAGAAAATCAATGCAGATATTTTAAAAAGCAGTTTCAGTGGAGTGCTGATATTGATTAAAAATGGTCAAACATCTGTAATCTGCATAAAGATCTAAACTGATTTGCCAGTTTTGTGACCTCAGTGTTGTCAGACTAAACCTAGATTCACATGTTAACATCCAACAATATGTTGAGAATTCAGCTGTGTTTATCAGAGGGAAAAAACTTTAGTGAGCAAATATACATAAGCAGACACTTTGTAAGCAATGTCACGATGCTACAATACAGAACAATTTGCTTTTTTGCTTTATACATTTTACATACAGAATAAATGTGCTTTAAATCCTCACCACTGATTTGTGTCATGAAATTACCCTTCAGGTGTCTTTCTGTTGTGTTATTTAATAACACATAAAATAAAAGTCCCTTTAATTTTAGAAAATACTCAAAAACATTGTTTGAATTTGATTATCAGTGGATATAACTCGGAAGCAGAATTCAACTCAAATCACAGCTTTATTGCTGAAGTTACACAAGTCAGGAAGCAAAATAAAATTGAACCCAGGCTGGGAAGCAACTGGGAACGTACTACCCTGGATACACAAAGGACAGCGAGAGGGAAGATGTGACAAAGAACAGAAGCAAACTGAGGGGATAAATTCACAGGAGGAGACTTAGGATTGCATAGAAACTAATGATATGCAATATAAACTGAAACCAAGAACAGACTCAATAAAGCTCAATATAACGAAAAACAGTAAGTGCTATAAAAGGACTTAAAACCCAGAACACTGGGTCCTAAACCCAAGACCATGACCCTGTCTATAGCTCTAGCTCTAGCTAGCTATCAAGTGTACTTAAGATATGTGGGCTGTTTTCTTTTCAGCTTCATGTAGGATTTTAGCGTCCAGCTAGGACCAGCTCATTGGTAGACTTACTTTAATATACACATATAGCATCTGAAACACAAACATATATTTTCAAGCAACTTATTTAATTTCAATTAACTTCAAACTTCAATTTAAATGAAAATGATCACAGTTTATGTATTTAAGCTGCCATTAACAAATTTTAGCTGTTCCCGTCGTACACACGTACTGACAAATACTGAAATAACATTTGAATGAATTAAGGCTTCCCACATTGAAAATCCCACCACTCACAGCTGGAACCTCTCCCAACATTAGAAAATCCACAATGCATCTGTAAAGTTGCATTTTAGGCCACATAGGCTGTGTATTTGATTTAATGGTCAAAGAATCTGCCACAATGCATTGTTTAGAGAAAGCTACTGTATTTTTTTTAAATAAAGCCAACTTACTGTAAAATCATTTTATATTGCCTTTGCTAGTCAGTGACAGACATTGCCCTACCCCAACTTTTTTCTAACATCAAATTCAAAAACGTACTTTTTACTGTTAGCTTCTCACTCCCACAGGTGTTCTGTCATGTTATTATCTTTCCAAAAACACTTATGCTCTCGTTGCTCTCTTAGCTTTTATGTCATTTTTTTTTTTTAAATTACCGTTGTGTGCCTTAACTAACATAACGTTCTCAGGTCTCTCTTATTCTCAAATCAATAACCAAGGCCAAAGACTCTACATGCACTCTTCTCCAATGCAGACAGCATTGGTCAAAGCATGTCTACCTGCTCAGTGTCCCCCTACAGTTGACATCACCAAGTCTTCCCTGGAGTCAGGAGTCTGGGCCCTGACAACTTTAACAATTACCAAACAGTCCTCAAACTTCACCCTTGGGTTTCCTAATAGGTGCTACACAAATTATTATGATGATGATGATGATGATGATAAACCCCCATCTGAACATGTAGTTATATTCAAATAAGCAGTCAATAGTACTGTAGTTTTACATGTACAGTGGAAAAAAACCCACAAAAATTTAACTTTATCTATTATGTTTTTGGTACAGTGTTGTCATCTTTACATATAATTTTCACTGTATCTCTATAAAATTGTTAGAAGGATGTAATTATTCAAATATTTTCTTATTTTTGTAAACAAATATGGCTGACCTCCACCAAAAGGTCATGCTGTTCTTCACTAGGACAAAACCTTCATGCTGATATAAAAGGACATACATACCAAATCAAGAGCAGGGACAGTGCCAGACCATATATACAGACCTGGCAACAATAGAGATGGACCAAGACATGCTCACAATAAGAAAGTTCACAAAGACTCCATGCTGACACGGAATTATGTAGGTGGTCTCTGGAAAACCAGAATTAGGAACTAGGGCAAAAAATGACAGGATAGCCTTTTTAGACTGCAAGATTTCCATCAGTAATGGGAAAAGGGCATTTAAAACCTGATTTGTACCATAAACCAATGCATATGGATCAGTACTAAAAGGCTTAACTCTCAACACCCACTGGAGCACAAACCAATTCAATTCAATTCAATTTCTTTATTGTCCCACAAGGGGAAATTAGTTTAGCAGCAGGATATAAATAAACAGAACAATACTATAAAATAATAATGACAATAATAGTGATAGAAAGTCCAAGGACAGTTATTTGCCATTGAGGAGACAAGATGCAGTGGGGATAAAAGAGACCTGGAGTCTTTTAGTCTTCCTCACAGGTACTCCGTAAGGCAACAACTCAAACTCACTGTGAAGTGGATGGTTCAAACAATTAATAATAGAATGAGCCTTTCTAAGCACATTTCTATAGTAAATGGCCAAAAGTCTATCTTGCCAGCGCCCTGAAATTTTTCTAGCAGTTTTTACCAGAAGTACCAACCGATTCTTATTCTTCACTGTCAGGTTACCAAACCAGGCAGCGATACAAAAAGACATCACAGATTCGATAAAACTTCTATAAAACAAAGACAACATCTCAGATGAGACATTAAAAGATCTCATTTTCCTTAAAAAGAACAGTCTTTGTTGAACTTTTTTAGTAGTGGCATCAGCATGAGATTCAAAACACAGTTTATGGTCGAGTACCACACCTAGATATTTATAACTCTCAACTATCCCAATATCTGCAGCTTTAATGATAGTAGGTGATGAGCTATAAGAGGACTTCCTAAAATCAATAATCATGTCTTTAGTTTTTGACACATTAAGTGAAAGGAAGGACTCATCACACCAATTCACAAAATCATCTACAACCTGTCCATGGCCTGACTCATCCCCCACTAGAAGACTGACGATCACTGTGTTGTCAGCAAACTTCAGGATATGTCTATTCGTGAAATTGCTGCGACACTCATTTGTGTACAGAATGAACAGAAGGGGAGAGAGGCAGCAACCCTAACCCTAACCCTGAACTGGGGATCAAGACGTCACCAACACCGTGCATTATGGGACTATTGTTCACACAGGTCCAAATTGTATACATAGAATATTAAAGAGCAGCTATCCCCAAGGTCAAGAAAAGTCAGAAAGCCATCTTAAATCTGCACTCTAATCAAAAAACAAGAGAAAGTGATGTATTTGCTTGGAAATGTTATTTTTTAAAAACTGTCATAAACAACACAGGCTTATAGCTGTAAATTGCTAATATAAATTGCTAATGTTTCCCAGTCATATGCAAAATGTTAAGACAATTGTGCAACACACCTGCAACTTGAATACCTTACTTCAGTGTAAGAGCTGTAAATTTAGGCGAGAATAAAGAGTAATATAACTAACTAACAACCTCTTATTACAAGTTTTAATTCACTTCTTATATAAATAGATACATTTCTATAAAAATGTAACTTAACATGTTAATAATTTCAAACTGAATTTCCCTTGTTACTGCAGTTTACCTGCAGTACCTTTGCAGCCTGGTAATCACTATTATAGAGGTTGCTTTTGGATTTGAAAGTAAAAACCCTTAAAACACTTAGAAACTCTTTATAATGGTGAGCTGTGTTGTAAAATGGCATAAACATTAGATTACCTCTGTACAGAAGTCTCTGTTCAAAGGCTCCAAGTCTCTGATCTTTGGGGTATAACCACAATACACAAGACACTGCTGCACGTCTTTTATCGGGTGCCAGAATGCATGATCATATGACTCCAGTTTTAGCCAAGTTACACTGGCTCCCTGTGAAATTTCGCATTGATTTAAAAATTCTTTTATTCACTTATAAAGTCTTAAATAACACTGCCCTAGCTATTTAACAGAACTTCTTCATTGTATAATCCTATAAAAGCACTAAGATCTTCTAACCAGATGCTCTTAATGCAACCTAAGTCTAGGTTGAAAACCAGAGGCGATCGTGCCTTTGCTATTGTAGCTCCTAGACTGTGGAACAACCTCCTTATTGCCATTCGCTCTTCTGAGACTGTTCAGTCTTTTAAATCTCGTTTAAAGACCCATCTTTTTACTCTGGCTTTGATGTAAGATAGTTTGATTATCATTTGGTTGGTTTCTATGTTTGTCTCGTCTTGCGTTGTATTTGTCTTATTTTATTTTTATTTTTTTTTTTAATTTGTGAAGCACTTTGATCAAAACTGTTGTTTTTAAATGTGCTATATAAATAAATTTTGATTGATTGATTGAACAGAAACTGATTTAAGCCAGTGATGGGGGGGGATTAATGCCCGCTACTAAATGCCCGCAGTCTGCTAGATGATGGGGACAGACAGATAGTCACATAGCCCTGCTTAAAGGACTCTTTGAGTAGATTCACTCACTGAATTCCATCATTATACTCCTTTTGTACTGTCTAAGTGCTGGAAATCAGCCATGATAGCTTGTGTAATATTTGGTTATTTCTTGATGAATTCAGGTGGCTAAATCCACAAAGAACAACAGCAGAGGCCAGATAATTAGTCTCTACTGGAGATCACAGATAATATCACAACTTATTTCTAGGTATTTCTTTAACCTCTCTTAACACTCTGACTACGCTCGCTTTCTTGTTTAGGTTTGAAGTTAGGTGAAAAATCATATTGACCCAATGGCCTACAACTGTGTCTACCCTGGGCTGGATTACCAGTCCAATCCAGACCTCTGATGATTCTTCATATTATCTCAACAAGCTGTTTTACACCTGCTTCTGCTGCCCCCAAGAGGCCAGAAGGGAAAAAAAAAGCAAAGATATACATGTAGCCTCATAAATCGTCAGTTTTAACAATTTGTGATATTCTATTTTTTCTCTTTTTTTCTTTTTAGAAAGATGTGCATCTGAGTTTAAATTAATTTCTGTTGTCCCATCATGTCGATTACAATGTAATATCCTTGAGTTCTTAGCTTAATTATATTCATGAAATGTAATTAAAGTCTTAATGTAACAGACTGACGTTTTTAAACAGAGAACACGCACAGACGAGGACGTTGTTGTGTCAGTGATCTGTTCTGATTCATTATGATTCAGTAACAAATGATGAATGATATAAAATGACAATTAATTTTAACCACAGGACTTTTCAAACAAAAAATGTATTCATAAAGCACAACAATAAGTACATAACAGTGTCACCTCTTAGCAGTCCAAACAAATGATTGTATAACTACATTTCTATCCAAAACCGTTAACTACATATAACGGGCAGGTAAATTGTTTAGGTAAACAAGTAAATAATAATAATAATAATAATAATAATAATAATAATAATAATAATAAATTGGACTTACAAAAGAAGGAACACTAAGGTAAACGGTGTTTTTAAAACACGCGAGACTAATAAGTATAACATCACTTTGTGATCCAGTTCGATTTTCTATCGTAGACGCAAAAATAACGTAAACACCAAATGTGTTTGGTGAATTTTCCCGACTGTTCTTGAACGCAGCGCGTCTCGTCACCCTGACCCGGAGGAACTTCTGTTCAGCTTTATTACCCACAATTCCTTTCTCCGCCTTTCTCTTTCCGTGCTGCAGCAATGTCTAAGAGAGGTATGAGAGTTGCTTTATAATATCCACCTCCATCTGCTCTTTCTAAGACGAGCTACAGCGTATATAGTTGCTTATGTGTGATAGAGAAGCTAAATCAAAGTTTTTGTGGGGCTAGTTTTGAAATTATGACAAAAGTTAGCGATTTTATAAAGATCGCGGTTGAGATGGGAATTGAAGGAAGCCATGTTTTTCGTTCAGCGCCATGTATTACTGAAGCGAGAAATGCTAGAGGCGGAAAATATGTACGAGCTAGTCGCATTTTCTTCCACACACTTTAGCCTTCTGTGTGGTGATAAGGTCTTTGTTTTTAAGTGAATTATAACGATGCTTCCTGACCTGAAAGTGTGCCAATGAAGTGAATTTATTTGTGGTGATCAGGGCTAGCCGGGAAAGCTAAGCAGAGCCGGTACACACCAAGCGTGAATCATAGATAAATTGGAGCTGCCACATTTGAAACAAACTCTTATTGAGCAAAAGGGAAAATGCGTGGGGAGTTTTAGCTCTTGGTTACTACTTATCATTACTCTTAACCCAGTGAATGGAAAATAGGGTTTAAAGTGTTCACGTGTTTTGTAGCTCCGAAATTAAACAGAATTGTAAAAAGTTGTGTATTTGTAATATCATTAAGGTTAGAAGTTCCTTTAGATTTGGCTTCTCTGAATTTTAACCATCATTGTGTCCTGATCAAAGGTCATATTCATGCTGTGTTATAAGCTTCAGAAAAGCATGCTGTAGCTTGTATTACAGTGGGTGTGTAGATTTCTCAAATGGACCTATGTGATAATTAAAGCTTTATCTGAGTCAGGGATTTCAGTGTCACTAAGTACACAAGGGCACTCATGGTAAATACTTAGATTTGAAATATCTTTCCTCTGAGTTTAAATCACAAATGCCCAATTTGTCAGGTAGAAATGGTTCTTACTCGGGCATGTTTCTTTTCCTGCAGGACGTGGTGGTTCCTCTGGAGCCAAGTTCCGCATCTCCCTGGGTCTCCCAGTAGGAGCAGTTATCAACTGCGCAGACAACACAGGTAGGTCTGTGGTAACTCGTTGCTGTGTCAGATTGACTCCTGTTGACTTTTCCTTTTGCTTCTCTTGTTCACCTTTTCTATACAATACGGTCTTAAACTCTTAAGTGATTGAAGGGAATTTAAGATCCAGTCTAAAACTTACTGTTTTTGATGTTGAGCTGTTATCTTTTCACTAAGACAGACCACACCATTCTTCCCTGTATGTGAACTAGTTTATTTGGTGTGCTCCTTCTAGTGTTTGTGATTTTGTTGTTGTAAATAGTTCAAGCTAGAAGTATCACAAAAGGAGAATCTGGTAAATCTCAGGGTTTGGGGTTTTTTTTCTTTCAAATTTTGGAAGTTATGTGAAACTGCTTAATTTTAACTTTAGCTATGGAGCATCATGTGCTGCTCAATGATGAATGTACTGGGAACCTGGATTAATTTCTCTTACTGCTTGGAATGGTGAGAAACCTCCCACTTCCTTGGTATTGCCCTGTGTAGAGAAGAAACCCCTTACTCATTATTCCCTGTAACTTCATAGTGTTTTTTTTCTTAAAGCAGTTGTTTGCAGAGTAATGAGCACAAAAGGCTAATAAAACACATTAGCAAATATAATCATTGTAGTCTTTCTGTAGATATTGTTTTAATCCTTGTTGCTTATACCTGCTGATGTTTGCACTGAATAAGTCTGCCTTTTGTTTTCCTGGAAGCAGCTTTATCATTAAATATAAGTGACGACTTGAAAACATGGGTACATGGTATCTACCATACTGACTAATGCATATAAATGGATTATTTGAGATTTTTTTATTTAACCTCTGTGTGAAAATTAACATGTAAAGCATCAGTGTGTCAGTTCTAAGGAGAGAGGTTTTCTGAAAACTAAGATCTCACCCAACATGGTTCTTTTGTTTCCACTTTTTCTAGACAGAATGCTTTTGACCACAAGTTTGATTGTACTTGATTGTACCTGAAGGCTCACCTGACTTAAAATCTATACTCAAAAACATGTTGTTGAAGCTGAACTTGGATTAATATGTAGATTAATGGGCACGATTGGTAGCAGTGTCCAATTAATTTATCTTGGGGGTTAAAGTAATTAGACACTGAAGGTATGTTGTTTTTTAGAACCAATTTAAAAAGTACTTAGCAGAAAAAGAAACTGTTTCAGAACTTTGAGTAACTGCATCTCACATTATGTGAATGGGCATAAACATAGCACTGTTGTTTAAAAGTGAAACTACAGTGACAGGTAGGGCTTTGCGATATGACCAAAATCTTATATCCCGATATTAAGACATCTATCGTCCCGATAACGATATAAATCACAAAATTTTAACATTTTCTGTCAATTCTGTGAATCTCGGGCAGCTTGACTTGTGTGAAGTGTTTCCAGCTGGCCGTTGTGTACCTGGAGTCGAGTGTTTTAACCGATGCATGAAACGATACATTTTTAGACATAAGTTGTAATGGCCGCCGTTTTCTTTGAGTATTTATTACACGGCGTGCTGCGGGGGAAAGCCTGTTCTAACGTTTGAGTCTAAGGTTTATTTTTTAGCACCTGACGGCTCTTTTTTGCTTCTCATCCGTAAATACTCTGCATACTCTTTCACGTGATTCAGTTTATTTTGAAAAGTCTCAACAAGATCTTGAGTTTTATTGTGAAAGGTTTATGTAGAAAATAAACAAGCAGACACGCGATAGTTTTACCGTCGTTGTTACTAACGACAACACATAGAAACAGGCGCTTGTCCGTCCGTAGTGTGGTTATATTAAATATAAGAGAACGAGAGAACTTAAAGAAATGAATATAGCCACTACAGTGACCATCAAAACCATGAAAAAACAGTTTATTTTGCGACACCACAAAACAAACAATAGTGTAAAATGAAACGATAGACGTTTTTTATATCGTCATCCGGTATATCGTTATATCGAACAGCCCTAGTGACGGGAAAATGGCTACTAGTTGGTTACTTCTGTCCACCCCTTCCAAAAGCACTTGCTCTGTCTGCTCCGTGGCTCGGTGAGTTGTCGTAGAAGGGAATATTGATTTCATCACTGTGGGTGAGACGGCAGCGACCCCACTGTGGCTGACTGATCTCAATCAGGGATGAGACAAGCTGACAAAGTGAATTTATCATAAACCGGAATGGGAGTAGATCTTATTTTTTCTTCCACCCTGTCCTCTGTTCTCATCTTACTGTGTTTTTCAGGTGCCAAGAACCTGTACATCATCTCTGTGAAAGGCATCAAGGGGCGTCTGAACCGTCTTCCTGCTGCTGGAGTTGGTGACATGGTCATGGCCACAGTCAAGAAAGGCAAGCCAGAGCTCAGGAAGAAGGGTAAGTGGGAAACTGGTCGTCATACAGTCTTCACCAGACATCTAGGTTCTGTTTGCAGCGTTGCACACACTTTCATAAACTAATTATTAAATGTCATTTAAGCTGCTTTCCTGCAGATACTGTCATTTCTCAATGATGGATAACTAAACAATAAGGAGCGGTGGATCCATTCACAATGAAGCTGGCGACTGTATTCCTCTTTGCCTGTTTAGCTTTAGTTTAGTGAAACGTGTTTACAGGTTCTAGTTGGAGTAGCCTTCCAGCTGGAAGATCCCTAGAGCAGAGCAGGAACTACCGTCGCCATCTGCAGTCTTTAAATGTCTAAATATAAGTTGCCAGTCTCAGTTGCATAAAGGTGTTCAACTATGGTTTTTAGTTTTTTATTTTGAGCTCAAATGAACCTTGTTCCCCTCTCCACAGTGCATCCTGCGGTGGTGATACGGCAGCGGAAGTCGTATAGACGAAAAGATGGCGTGTTTCTCTATTTTGAAGACAACGCGGGTGTCATAGTAAACAACAAAGGAGAAATGAAAGGTGGGTTTTTGAAACGTGGTGTGGCATTCATGCGTGCTGTACAGGGAGGTGATTGGTGTGTGGTCATGACAGGCGCATATTTGCCCTTCCAAAAGCACTTGCTTTGTCTGCTCAGTGGCTCGGTGAGTTGTCGTAGAAGGGAATATTGATTTCATCACTGTGGGTGAGACGGCAGCGACCCCACTGTGGCTGACTGATCTCAATCAGGGATGAGACAATTTATAAATACTGAGTACAACTTTTTCTTTTAATGTATTGGTTAATGTGACGTTTGACCCAAATGATGTGCTCCCAGTAATGAAAATAACACCACCTTATAAATTTGCCTAACTAATTGCCTGCCTAATTTGCCTCTCCATTGTAAAATCACTTTATATTTTAAGCTTTTAAAATAACACAAGTATCGGGACTTATCTTCCTTTGTGTGTGTGTCTACAGGTTCTGCCATCACAGGCCCAGTGGCCAAAGAGTGTGCTGACCTGTGGCCCAGGATTGCCTCCAATGCTGGCAGCATAGCCTGAGCTGGACCCTGCACCTGTTTGTTTTCAATAAAAACTTGTTATTGAGATGTGTCTTGGTTGTTCTTTTACCTTTCGGTCCAAAATATTAAGACTATTACAGAAAAGGCTCTTATTGTTTTGATTTAATATTCATAAAGAGTCAAGTATATGCTCAGAACTTGTTTGGTAATATGAAGTTTATTTTTCTTTTATATTCAGTATGTACATGACAGAGCTGGTACTCTTTGCCGTTCCTCACATTAGATACACTAGGGCATAGGTGTCAAACTAATTGCATTTGGCCCGCAAAGCCATACAAAATTACTATTAGAGCTGGCCTGCCGGTATTATACAGTGCATGTACTGCTAATACTACAATTCCCAGAATGCTCTGTTGGTGTTTTGGCGCATCAGTCACACAGGACCCATTAGCGCCCTCTCCTCTGTTGACCATAGTCATAGCAACAATGCATATACTGCCTATACCAAAATCGCAAAAAGAAAGGCAGCAAACAGGAGCTTTCTGGACAGGTGGGAGAATATGATGAAAATTTGATAAAGTGAAAAAATTTAATTCAGAAGGCTGCAAATACAATTTTTATTCAAGAAATGAATTCCACTGATGTGTTATTTAATTGGAATTTTGATTTTGTGTGTGTGCAATATTAAGTTATATATGTTTAGTATTAAGCTTTGCTTGTTCCATATTCAGTTTTTCAGCAAAACTTGTTTGAGTCCAGAAAAAAAAGATTCCTTGTAATATTATTTCTCAATGAATAATAATGTTAGCCCGCGACTGTGATCCAGTTTTGAATTTTGGCCCACTGTGTATTTGAGTTTGACACCCGTGCACTAGGGCCAACAAAGATATTGTTGTTAACAAAAATGTCAAGACTACAGCTGTGGGGAAAAGTCAAAACTTTGAACCTGACTGGAGAATTTAAATCAAAACAAACTAACTCGTGAGGGGTGAATTTTACAGCCGGCATGAGGATGGGATAGAAACCACACAAAATTAATAAAGCGGAATACACTTCAAAATGGGTTTTTACAGTGTCTAGCTGTCACCACCTAACCGTGAATGAAATCTTCCCCTAGTGGACTTCTTTATAGGAGTGTGGCATTAATAGAGTTTTGAATATACAGTGGAGGTGACCTGTGAATTGGCATGTATGTGTACACCATCCTTTTTCAGTTAGTGTATAAATGTGCTTTCCTGCTCGGCCATTTTCAGTTCTGTCTGCTGTACTTGGACATCCCTGGCACCTCACTGCTTGGCAGATGGGAGCCACACTACCATCTGCATAGAGCAGGTTTCCTCTGTCATAGATGCCTTCATCATGCCCATGTTGCAAAGTCAATCAGTCTGAGGTACAAAGAAAAGAAAAACATTGCATTTTCCTGCACTTCACAGTGACAGTATGTCTGCATACAGTTTCAGTTGTCCTTTCAAAGGTACAGATAATACTGTGTATATGCACGTTCAGCTGTGGTCATGTAGCCTGTGTACCTGCAGGTTTAGTAAAAGAAGTTGAAGTGTTAATGCAAGAGGTTAGTGACACAATGGACATAAAATACCTGACGAATAAGCAGACAGTGCAAAGCTATCAAGCTGTAGAATGCACAGTTGTGGTCAGAAGTTTACATACTTGATATTTTGAGCCTTAATTTCTTTGAATTGTTCTTTTCCCTGGTATAATGATTGCAGGGCATACATCTTTAATGTTTTAAAAAATATTTAGTACACAACTTTGAATTTAGTTTTTTTCTCTTATCCACACGGGGTCAAAATTATATATATACAGGCTAAAATATATACACACATTCACTTTTATCTCTCAGCTTCAAGGGCTATTCTCGTTATCAATCATAATTGACTTTCTCTTTACCAGCATAGAGGACGTTATGACAACAATCATTGAATTGACAAATATGCAGAACAACTGGAAAGTCTAAGAAAGGAGAATTACAGAGTTACACAACTTGGGAAGGTGTCTTGGAGCCATTTATAAACATCTGCAGATTCCAAGATCATCAGTTTGAACAATTTTGTGTAAGTACAAGTTGTTTGGATGTGTCATCACCGCCAAGTTCTAGAAGAAGACCCTATCCTGCACTCAGGTGACAAAATTGATTAGGATATTCAGGAACAACCAAGGCTCAAGTCTGCCTGAGTCTTGGAAACTGCTATAATGTCAGTGTCACTGTACAGTAGGACAGGTTTTGGATCACTGGAGTTTGGAGGCTTTAAAACCTCTGCAAATATACCGACTATCGAGTATGGTGGTGGCAGTATGCTCTCAGGCTGTTTTGCTGGATACAACAGAATGTTCCAACAGGAGGGTAATGCTAAACATGGATCAAAAGTGGTTTTGGACTGGATAAAGCAGACAAAGCTTCTAGAATGGCTTTGCTAATGGCTAATAACAACTAATAAACAACAGTTCATCATTACTTTAAGATATGAAAGTCATTCAGTTTGGGAAACCTGAAGTTTAAGAGACTCTTTCTGCTGCAAGGATGGGTTAGAGAAACCACAGCTCATCAAACAGCATTGTTCTAGAAATGCCCCTTTACGTCTAAATTAGTTTAAAATTGGGAGGTACAACTTTTTTTGATAGTTATAAAGCCTTCAATTAAACCAATGAAGCCAATTTAACTATCAGCTACTTTAAGTTTACCTACTGGTTTATAAAATGGTTTTGATTGGATACTCATATGTCTATTCTTGGTAATGGGCTTCTTAAGAGTTTTGTTCCCACATACTAGTGCAACACATAGGTTAGTACTGCTGCCGCAGAGGTGTAGAAATAAGAAAAGTGTATTTAAATTTTTTTATCCAATCTCATGTAAAAGGAAATTTTAATGCTATTTTTTCTTTTTCATAAACAACCAAATCTCAGCATACTTAAAATGTGTGGCACAGTTGGTCTACTCTGGACTGGTTTAGGATGGTGTCATTCTAGTATTACTACTGTGTGTCAGAAATGCTGTGTCATCCATGGCAACTCAAGTTTTCTTCAAGATATTTTCAGTGTCTTTTCAAGTTTTGCTAGATGGACATTATTCTCCATTAACACAGCATACAGTCTGCTCTGAACTTCCTGGACAATCATCTATTTTTCAGGAGAATGGCCCATGCATCTGAGATGGCTTGAAATGAGTAGGAGCACAGAGTTTAAGAGAACACAGCCACCAAAAGCATTTGTGGGAACTACTTGAAGATATTTGTAAAATCTGTAGGTCTTCATGACTTCTTAATAGTGAAATTTAACAGTTTGATGTCTTCAGCAGTGTTCAACAATACAGTAAGACAAGAAAATCCATTAAATGAGCATGTGTTTACAGTAGAATTTCTTTGGCTGTGCCGTATCTCAAAAAAAATTCCTGGTCTTTACATCTGAAAAAAAGCTTACATTTACTGTATTTGATCAAAAGGCTAGCGTGTCAATTCTTCAGTCATTTTGTATGACTGCAGTTCAGTTTTGAATAAAGTAATGGACTGAGTAAGATAGGATATTAACCACTTCCTTGGGCATTTGTTTCAAGCTGTCTCCAAGTTGTGTATTCTATTTTCTTGTTTGGGTTTCTACTGTCAATATGACTTCTTCCCCAATAGTCTTGCCAACCAGCTCCATTTCCACACTTGACACTAAACATCTCTTTGATTATTTTACAGTTTCACTTTTATTCCACCAATGCCAAACAGAGGCAGCGTAGTGGGGTTTTTTGTTTTTAAATATACAGTAGAGCTTACCCAATGCTGTAGTGGAAAAAGAGTTTAAATTTCCAGGGAGCCACCTTCACTACAAGTCAGAATTTTGGCCAAGCTATGTGAAGTTCCCATTGTGTGGACTTAAGATGTGCCATTTCCCAGAAAGAAATGGGAACCAATTTGTTTTATTTCCCAACAAGTTAACTTTAGATCTTGAATTCAGGTAGAAGAACCGACCCATATGGAAAAGAAATAGTAAAAGCTTATATGATTTACTCATGAAAGTGGCCACTTTCTCATTACTTTCACATATTGTTTTAGGAAGTATCCAAAACATACAAGTTTCATTATATAATTTTTCAAGGGATCTTATATCTGTTTTCACTCTTGTATGCTTTTCAAGACAGACACAAGACAGATACAAACTTTATAAGATTTATATATATCTTTTCCATATGGGGAAGCTGTTCTATTTGGATAATTAAGCTAGATTCTGAACAATACATTTTATGTGGTGCTCTGAAAGTTGAAGTTTAGCAGACTCATGAGTTGATTTGTACCTCAAGAGTGATTCTGCCTCTGATAAATTTATCTAACAAATTAAAATTCAAGGTATTATGTCCAGTCTGGGAATAAATGGCCTCCCTCCCTTCCCTTTGTTGTCCTTGTCGCTGGGGGCCTCAGTGCGGGTGCTCTGTGTTGGGCTGGGCTGTGGGCGCTCTTCACAGGTGGCATGGGGGTGGGTGTGCCATGTCCCATCTCGGTAGGTGCAGTAGCATACTGTTCGCTCGTCAATGTTCACACGCTCCCCTGCTGGGATCACCCTGTTCCCAGCAAAACAGTTGGGACCTATAACGACAGTTAACATTTTATTGTCGATTCCATCATCAAACAGTGAACGAGTTCATAGAGCGTATCCTTCCTCTGTAGTCGAGGTTATCGCTTGTGAAACATGCCGGCTGTCTTTCTAATGGGACCGCACCGTTAGTCTCATTGTTTTCAAGTAGGGTTTACTTTTAAAAATAATCATAAACCTAAAGAATAAATTACTCCATTCTTGCATATTTTAACTCTCAGATCTGTAATTACAGACAAATCTGGCTGTAGGTTATTATAGGGCTTTAACCCCAATTTGATATGGGGGTCCAGTCCCAAGCTACAACCCACCAACCACCCACCTCAGCACTGTCAGTATTAGCTGTATGCTTGATGCTTTGTGAATTATTCAGTTAAAAAAATATTATCATGGCTTGCTAGTGTGCTCAAAACAAACAAGCACACAGTGCACTTTTAAACCCAGTGAAATATTTTTTTTCCATTGCAACACAGGTCTAAATATAGTTTTATTTTATTTTATATTACCTGTTAAAATTATTGTTTTTCCTGGTTCATTTAAATTATGTCAATTTTCTTGCATACAGCAGTTTTACTGTTGATTTACTATTTTAGTTTAAGAAGTCTCTCTTCCCAAAAGATAAATGAATGCCCTCTAATATCTCTCAGGTCTATATGATATTAAAACAACAACAAAATCGCAGTTACAAATTATGTGGGGTAGTAATTACTGACTAAATAATGCAAACAGCCTGCCTTTGATTTGCATTCCTCATTCACAGATGGGGTTCCTTTATTTGGCGGCTACCTGAGAAACAATTACCAACCCCAACCAGAAGGAGCACAGGAAGTACAGTTCATCTAGTGCCAGATCTGATGGCATCCAATAAAGCACAGCTGACATAAGGGACTTTGGCAGTAGTAAGGAAAGAAAGAAATAAATTTAAAAAAACAGTGACGCAACAAACTGAACCATCTGTCCCGCTGTCTGTGCAGAACTGAAGCAGTAAAAATAGAAGGTTCAACTTAACTGCAACTGCCTTTAGACACCAAGAGCAAGGCAACAGCAAAGCATGTTTATGTGCATGTTCCTGTTGGGGTTTTTTTTACCTTTTAACTGCTTTCCATGTCCAATTTATTCTGTAATTAAGGCAACATATAAAAGCAAAGTTAATATACCCGCTGCTACAAAAGAGCTCAAACTCCCACACACACACACTGATGCACCAGTGTTTCAAAGCCACTTTAATGCCAGTAGCAATGAAAGTCTGAGTGACATAACGGGAATGACTGTATAAGCTGCAGGGTGTGTGAGGTGACATAACCAGTGCAGCTTCTGAAAGCGCCAGGGTGAACACACTGACAATGACCGCTCTTACTACAGTGCACACTGGGATCAACAGCTTAAGTGTGTGTGTGTGTGTGTGTGTGTGTGTGTGTGTGTGTGTGTGTGTGCGTGCGTGCGCATGAGGATAAAGTCAGTGAGATGGGATATAACAGCACAGAGGAGAGTGGATGTACACATAGATGAAACAAATGACAGCTGGGAATGGGGAAAACATTCAGACAGCAACATTTTAAACAGAACTGTTATGAAAAAATGTCTTTCCAAAAGCACTGATAAGCTGTATAAAAACATGCACTGAATTTGTAAGTCATTTAATGTCCATTTTTAATTACAACTTCAATTCAATTCAATTTTCTTTATATAGCGCCAAATCACAACAACAGTTGCCTCAAGGTGCTTTATATTGTAAGGTAGACCGTACAATAATAGATACAGAGGAAAAACCCATAAACTTGCAAATGTTCTTGCATTACCCAACCTCACCCCAACCCAGGGGATGATGATACCTCCACCCGACCTGATGTCCTGGGTCCCCCTTGCTGTAGCATTTATGTTGTACGTCATGAGTCTTGTGATAGTTGTGATAGCAGTTGCTTCTTCCAGATGTTGGACTACTGAGCTACTAGTTGTTTTGATGTTAGTCTAGTTGTTGGGTGTAGAAGAATCCATATTTCTCGTCATGTAATTCCTTCCGCTGCTATTGCAGCACAGTGTAGTAGCATGCCAACAGCTCCCTATTCTCATTCCTCGTCTTCTTATGCTTTGTTGTTTCAGTAGCCCACTTCTCATCAATGTGCCCTAGTTCCTTAACATCTGATACAGACTTTGTTAATGCAGGCAACGTCCAGGTATGGATTTTGTGGGCTATGTGTCTCTTGCTCATATTTCTGATGCTCATATTACCTCACAAAAAAAAATGTCCCTACGCGACCTGTAGACAGCCTTTATCCTTCAAGCTTGGGTTCTCTATCCACTACCATGGGCCTGAGCGCCTGAGGGTCCTGCGCATAGTGGTTCCATTTACCATTTTTTTAGCTACTGGGTAGAGCTACATCTATCACTACAGCCATCTTTCTCTGCTTGTCCACCACTACTATGTCAAGTAGGTTAGCCACCACCAGTTTGTCTGTCTATATCTGCAAGTCTCACAGGATCTTAGCTCATCATTCTCAAACACCCTAAATTCATTTTGACTTTGGGACTTCCAGGCCATAATTAGCACACATATTACTGTATACTATGCTGGCAATTTGGTTATGGTGTTCCATGCCCTTCCTGCTAGCATCTTGCACCCTGCTCTTATGTACTGGATTGTCTCTGGATCTTTGCACAGCCTGCGCCTGGGAACTTGCCTTGTGTGATAGACCCCACCCTCTATGGCTTCGTCCAGCCACTGGTAAGGTTTCTTGATGCGAGTCACTTCTTCTGTAGTAATCCTACAAGTACTAGGGTACAAGATCAAGGATATATGTAGATATAGATCCTTGTGGACAAGAAAGCTGGAAGCCAAAATCAGGGTAGCACAGAAGGATTTTCATTTTTTTAACTGAGACATGATCCATGCCTACCTCTGAAGAAGCTAACGGCACTCCACAGATGATAGGAAGCACAAAGGAGGCGGCTAAGAGCAGGTACTCATCTAGACTGGCCAACAAAGGGTAGAACAATCCTGATCATGAAGGATCCTCACAAGGGCACGGCATTATGAAATTACTGGCCAATTGCCTGCCTCTCCCACACATGGCAGCTCCTCTCAACATTGTAGCTACCAAGCTGAGTAGGTGCTTTAGTCAGTATGTAACCACAGTTCAGAAAGGCATTGGAAAAAACACCAGAGGGCCAAAGAACCAACTTCTTATTAATAGAGCAGTAGACCAGGACTCTAAGACCAGGCAGACAACCTGAGCAACCTGGATTGACTACACGAATGCCTGAAACGAGGTCATTTTGGACCATGCTTTGTGCACTGGTATGCAGTCATGTTGGAACTATTCCTACATAGTTGGGAGCTTGAAACTGTCAAATACATCTTGGTATGATGAAGCATTAAAAGTTCCTTTTAATAGAAATAAGTAGTTGAGCCCAACTCCATAATACCCCTCCACCAAACTTTACACTTAGAATAATGCAGTCAGACAAGTACCATTCCCCTGGCAAAATCTCTGCTCGTCCATCAGATTGCCAGTTGGAGAAATGACAAATTTGAATGCAATAATAAATCAGGCAAATATCTGGCAAACCTACTTAAGCAAAATAAAGAAAAAACAACAATTACAGTTATCAAAGACTTAGCAGGGAAACCATTTCGTAATCTTAAAGATATAAATAATGTTTTTAGGACGTTTGACATGAATCTGTACACTTCTGACCATGACTCAAATATGGAAGATATTCACAAATTTCTTAGTGCTATAGATCTGGCTCATTTAACACAAGACCAAGTTAGGATGTTGGATAAACCTATAGCTCTAGAAGAACTATTCTGTACTCTTAATCAAATCCCCAATAATAAGGCACCTGGCCCAGATGGATTCCCTGCTGGGTCCTACAAACATTTTTGGCCAACCTTGTTCCCACTATTTATAAGAATGACAGATAAATTTATGATTACCTCTAGAATTCCTCCTACCATGAATACTATTGTTAAAACCAAATAAAGATCTCACTCAGTCAACTAGTTATACACTTTCTCTGGTAATTAAAGACATTACAAATATAAGCAAGGTCCTAGCATCCTGCTTTGAGAAAGTAATTCCAGCACTTATCCATCCTGACCAGACAGGTTTCATCAAAGGCATTCATCTATAAACACTCATAAACTATTTAACTTAATGCTTTCACAGTATCAAAAAAGTAACACTCTAATTGTATCACTCGATACATAAAAAGTATTTTACAAAGTCAACTGTAAATTCCTGTTTGCAATATTTGAGAAATTTGGATTCAGAGAATCATTTCTCAATAGGATAAGAGCATTTTACACATTGGTTGACTCCCTCTGATTAGGTCTGGGGGCAGCCCAAAACTCCATGGTCCCAACTCCAAAATGCTTCCCCAAAGGAAAAGAAGTAGAGGGCAGGGGTTTGGGATGTAGATGGGGTCATCCAATAGCCGGACGTACCAATCATTCAACACCCACCTTGCTTCTAGTCCCCCCAATACTTGTGTATTAATGTGAGCAAGTGGTCTGAGAATAATAATGACTTGACAAGCGCCATAAAAAAAAAGGGGGGGGGGGGGGGGGGGGGAGAGAGAGAGAGAGAGAGAAAGGAAAAAGGAAGATGGAAGGAGCGAAAGAAGAAGGGGGTGGATGACTATGAGTTATTTCTTATTCTGAATTCATCAATTTGGATGAGTGAGTGAATAGTTTTACTGACTCCTCACTCCATTGAGGGTCATTGATGCTCAGACTGGTGATTGGGGCACACCCCAGTTGTGTCATGGAGATCAGGCTCAAATTTTCAGATAATTTCCAGTCTGGAAAGTTTCCCATCCAGATGATGTGCAGTAATTGAGTTTTTCTTCTTTAAAATGAACAATAGAAAGTTCCTACCAGCTATTTGATACTATATAATACTGATATACGCTTTATGGGCAACAATATCTCAATAAATAAATGCCATTTATTAAACCTGCTTGGCAGAATTGGGTACCTTTGAGTGCGTTAGGTCCCCGGGAATACCGAAATATATTACAACAGTACTAATCAAGGGAGAACATCATTACGAACAAAATGAATGACAAAGTCATAATAATTTGGAATGATTAAAAAAAACCCACCTATGATAAATGACAGCAAATATCTTTCTGGGTCTGCATGGACCCAAGTCAGTAGGATGAGGGTTAAGAGAAGATCCTGTAACTGCAGTTTGAGGGAAAATCTAAAATTTTATAATTTCTTTTATGAAATTTAAAAAGCATTAGCATTAAAAAAAAGTTTAGTTTGTTTATATATGCTGTCAATTTCAGTTCTTTTAAGAAAATGAGAATGAGCAAAATACCACTGGTCAATCGGCTAAGAAAACTGCAATCTATAACTGAGAACACAGAGCATTACAAATGGCTTTATACAACTCTTGCTATCGTCCATTCCTTAATAACAATTTAAGCTTCGTTTTAATGATTACATTTACTACAGAGAGCAAAAGAAGCGATCTGAACAGTTTTGGTAAGTACTAGGGGAGCACCAATCCAATATTTGGATCAGATATTGACCCGATCCTGGCTCAAAAAAGTAAATCAGCTGTTGGTGACAATGGGCCAATCAATGGGGCTGTCTATTTGCCTATTTGCTGTCTATCTGGTTGGTATTGGGAGACCTAATGGAGAAAGCTTACTGCAAATTATCAGTTTTGGCATATCTGAAGATATTTCATAATCATTACACCAACACCCTTTGTATTTACAAAGGTTTTTGATTTAACTACAAACTGTGGTCAAGCTCAGATTTGGAGTCACTTTTACTGTCATTATGTTTGGTAAGAGAGACATTATATAAGGTAGAAGGCCAAAGGCTGCTGATTTTGTGTAACACTCGATGGGAAGCTTAAATTGCACTTATACATAACATTATGAACACAATCTGCCCACTGAAACTAGTGTCAACTGTGAAACTTCTGAATGCATTTTAATATACGATCACTTGCCAAACAGGAAGTCTTAGCGTGTTTTCTAAAGACTTTTTGTGTTACGAATAAATCCATATTTGTTTCTTTTTGTTTGCAAGAAGGGGATTTAAATTTTCATGATATTCTCCCAGTTTACATGATTATGCAACATAATGTATGCAAAGCTGATACTGAAGCAGATCTTTATGAGGCAAAGAGAAAGAAACACTTTGAACCTGAGTGACTCTCACCGGTCTTACATATGGGGCAGCAGTGGTTGGGTTCGTAGGTGGGGTTAACGCAGTGTGGGGCTGGGCACTCTGAAATGCTGCAGTACACCTCTCTGTTGGGCTCACAGCGACATCGCTCACACCTTGACAGCTGAAACACACAGGTAGCGTGAACATCATTATTACATGTTAACATTTGGATAGTCTGCATGGTCTCAAAATAAAGATGCGTAACAATGGTAGGGTTAGAGTTGCTTTTTCTTTAACATTCTGGTGCCTTCAGAATGTTTAAAAAAGGCATCCTTTTTTTAAAGTGGTAGTGCTCTGGGCAACAAACCCATCCTGGAAACATCCTGCCCTCTATCAACAGTTTAATGCTTCTGTAATAGGGTGGTGTGTTAGTACGGGGGATCATTTCTTTGCACACTTTGGATTTCCCAGTACCAGCCCAGTATTATTTAAATGCCAGCACCTATCTGAATATTGTTCCTGACCAATGTCCATCACCTTGAGACTACAGTCTACACATCTCCCTACACATTACATGTCACAAAGCTCACACCACTCAAATGGTTTCTTGAACATTAAAAAAGGTTCAGTGTACTCAAATGGCTTCCATATTCACCAGCACTCTGTCCAATAAAGCACCTTTGTGATGTGGTGGAACAGGAGATTGGCATCCTGGATAAGCAGCTTTTAAATGTTATCATGTCAGTCTAGACCAAAACAACTGAGGAATGTCGCCTTGTTGAGTCAATGCCAAAAGTAGTTAAGGCAGCTCTGAAGGCCAAAGGGGATCAAACCCAATATTAGCAAGTAGTAACAATTGAGTGTATATCTAAAACGGATTTATGGAATTTATTGTAGGTTACTTCATTAGCTTATTCATGTAAGCCTCCAAACAATCATAAATTGGGCCAAACAACCTGCAACAGCAGGAAGGGTCTGGGTTTGAATTTGGTTGTCTGAGGAGTTTACAGAAGTTAGAGATAATGAATCACTGCAACAAGGAAAATCTTTTTTCTAGACATTTACTCAATGACCTGAAAATTAAGAATTTAACATTTCACCTTTCATCCCAAAGTTATTCAAGCATGTTGCAAACTTGCTGTTTTTTGTTTTGTTTTTCCCCCCTCTGGTTTTAGATGAGTTGATAATTTCACATTACATGATTATGTATTACCAATGAAAAATGTATCAGTGACATGATGACATATAGTATTACTGCATGCATTAAAACTATTCTGGCAAAAACAGCTGTGTTCTGTAAAATAAGGCATATAAGGACTGTGTATTTAAAGTTTGCACATTCTGAACTACTTTGAATAAGTGTTGTGAGACAACAAAACAAAACAAAACCAAAAATCCCCCCCAAACCCTGTAAACCTTTATTTTCTTCCTGTAAACGTGTTGCTTATTTCTTTGGAACACTTCTAGAAAACATCACAGTGACACGGCGAGGATGCTATACAAAACATTCTATGCTTTACATGTGTCATGCAGCTGCAAGAAGAGGAGAAAATACACTATTTTACTGAGCGGCAAAAAAGCAAACAATAATTTATGAACTTTATTATAAGTAGGTGATGGAAAAACATCTGGATTGAGAGAGGATCTCTACTAGCATGGAACACATCAACAGGGTTGTAATATTATGAACTTGTGGCTGGGACATGGATTGGAGGAGTTATTCGGAAGTTTGGCTCTTTCTCACCCTGAACTCCTCCAGCAGCCTGTATGTTTTGCCTCCGTAGACACAGACTCTGGCCATAGCCTCGCACACCGGGCAGCACGCTTTATACCTGATCCGCGTGCACCGGGGGTGGATGCGAGGACACTTGGGTCGGACGCATACTGGGCCGTCGATGGTGCATGTGCATGGACACGACGTAGGGCTCGGGTAGTAAACCTCTCCGATGCTGTACACGAAGCCGTGGTCGTCGATACACCACTTCCCCCTGTAGTCGCCGAACTCGTAGTCCAAGTCGGTTTTGGAGTATTCCGCAGCAACCGCCACGCGCGCCGGACCGTGCGGCAGCGGAAGGAGTAGCAGGATCAGCACGAGCAGGACTGAGAAATAGCGGTTTGCCATGGCGAACAGGTTACCTGACAGTAAACCGTGTGCGCGATTACTAAGGGGCTTCTCTAACCGAACTTCTCCTCCTACTATCAGGAGCGCCTGTGACGCGCATATATGCGCGTCACCCTGGAGCGTCACTGAAATTACCCGAGGACAGCAGGCGGCTCCCCGAGCCCATAATTTCTGCCAAATCCGGAGGTAACGTTAGGATATTAAAGCGCAGGGAAGGGCAAATGTTTGATCATAGCTTAGTTTCATAATAACACATTTTTAAGGGTCAAAATGTTGTAAGAAAAAAGGGGAAAAAAGGGAGGAAAGAGCAAAGCTGAACAAAAGTTATAGATATGTGCAAGGTGTTATCTGGGAGAAAAGTCAAGGGGGCGCGGTTGTTTAAATATTTTATGTTGTTTTTATTCATGTTTAAGGAATAATGAATGATTTTCAACTAAACAAAGTTGGAACCGAAACATATTACCACTATATTTACATAAAAATTGTATTCTCTTTTTCTTTAAATTCATTATTTATACAACAGCCATAGTTTCATGTTTGCTCATTTGCTCTTGTCACCAAATAAGATTAAATGCCATTTTAACTTCCTACGATTGCCTTTTACATTGCTCCAGAGGTTCCAACTTTAACATGTCAGACAAATAAATGAATAATTAAATACTACTGGAATTTCTGAAAATAAATCCTTCATTTTGTAACAGACAGCGGATGGAAACCATGAACAGAAACAGCATTTGTATATGATAACAAAATCGTATTCCATCGCATTAACATCAATATTAACATTGTATGGCAAATCTTTTGTTTTTTTTTCAGTCCTTTGTTTATTTTTTAGGAATGAAGTATTGCATAAAATGTGTACATGTGTAACTGTTTTTAAGCTAAGTAATGTCATGGATTGTGCTGCTTTCATTACCTTTAGATGTAATGTCTGTTTAACATGTTACATTTAACCTAAAACTATGTGAAAAAGTACTCTTTGTGTCTGTCCCTAACCAAGCATAATCGATATTACTCAAATCAAACGTTTAGTTGTTTGTTTATTTTTTTTGCTAAACTTAGTTTTTGTAACTTGATCTAGCAAAATAGTTTCCATGCTTTAATGAAACCACAATAGCCAGCGATGTGTGGTATCTGTGTTGCACTCAGCAGTGATGCAAGGTTGTACCTGGTTGTGGAACCAATTGAGTGATTCTTAGGACACTGTCATGTCCCATGATCCACTCCACAGGAGATTTTCCACTGGACCAATTGAATCCAAATAAATAATAAATATATACTTCTATTTCCCAGTGATTTGGGTGCGACTTTGCGGAGCGAGTCATAAGATAAAATCCCTCATCTGTCGGTGCAAAAAGGCCATAACGAAACATAACATAACAACCCTTTTTCACTGAAAAGACCTGTGATTGGCCAATGACCCCCTCAATGTGTAGACAACCTGATAACAGAGCCTAGAGGTGGTGCACGAGTATAGTTCTTCTTCGGATCACTTCTTTTCTGTTTTGTAAGTTTGGGTTATTCGGGTGATTTTTAACACCATGACAAGGAAAATCTGAAAGAAGATGTGGCTGCTCGTCAGTCTGGGAATGGTTGTATAGCAAGGGCATTTCCAAACAAACTAAAGTCAGTTATTCTACAGTGAGAAAGGTTATTCACAAGTGGGGGAAAAAACGTTGACTTTCTTCACAGGAGTGGACATTCCTGCAAAATCACTTCACGGTCCACCTGTGCAATGCTCAGATAAAATGCAAAACAAAACAACAAACAAAAACAGCTTCATCTTTAACTCTACAGGCCTCAGTTAACATTTTAAATGTTAAGGTTCATGACAGTACATTTGGAAAATAACTTAACAAGTATTACTTGTTTGGAAAGGCTACCAAAGCTCTCAAAAATCAACACATCATACCAAAGTCTAAAATATCTCAAGAGCAGATGAAAAACAAAATTCACTGACATCTATCAGTCTGGGAATGGTTATAAAGTCATTCCTAAGGCTTTGAGAAAACAGCAAACCACAGTGAGAGCAATTATCCATAAATGAAAAAAAACTTGGATTAGTGGTGAAGCCTCCCAGGTTTGGCCCACCTACCACAATTACTCCAGGAGAGGGTTAGGCTGGACTGGTGCCAGCTGAATACCTCCAGATCAACACCAGTAAAACCAAGGAGCTGGTGGTAGACTTCCGCAGGCACAAATAGCATCCAAGGTATGGACATTGAGGCTGTGGACAGCTACAGGTACCTTGGTGTTTATCTGAACGATAAACTGGACTGGACTCACAATTCAGATGCCCTCTACAGGAAAGTGCAGAGCAGAACCTGCTGACTCATCCAGGAGGTCACAAAAATCCAGAACAATATCTGAACAACTGCAGGCCTCACTCGCCCCAATTGAGGTCAGTAATGATTCAACATGGTTCAACAAACAGCTTTAAAATGCTGAACTGAGACAATTTTGCACTGAAAAATTCCATCACAGAGATGAGAATGAGTAATTGCAGTTCTTGCTGTCATGAGAAAGACTCATGAAAGCCACCATTCCTATTACAGGAATGGTGGCAAGGCCATTGGACAGTTACTTTTTCATATAGCAAATGTTTAGATAGCTTCGATAGATGGATAAGTCATATAGAAAATTACTACTTCTTTTGTACTGTACCTGACCAAGACCCATGCTTCCTAGGTATGGCCCCAATAGGGGGCCCTGATTACCCACTTTAAGACACAAAGTATCTAAGATTGGAAGTTTTTGAATTATGATTATTCTGGCCTCTTCCAGGAGATCAGTTAGCTTTGGAAGACCCTGCCAGGGCCTATTTACATGAACATCACAGCTAAAAGAACTTTAGCTAAACTAAACCAAATTGAGGCAGCAATATTTTGAACATCAGCCTCACCAGAAGATAAGGGATCTGACAAGCTGAATAAGAAGTCCTATTAAACTTGGTTGGCAGAAAGTTCTATGGAAACAATATTTGTGGATATAGAAACAATGTTTACCTTTTCAAAGGGCTAACATTTCAGAGCACATCTTAATATCTCAAGAACAGAAAAACACTAAAACATAAGATCACAAATAACTTTACACTACAGGCCACATTCATATCCACATTCATTCACTTGCCACCTTCGTTCATCTTTACCTGTCCTACAGGATGTCCTGGCTCTGATTCTACTTCTCTCCTGGTCCCTCATTTCCTTCTTTGCTTGTTGGTGTGGGTGTGTCTGGGTTTTGCTGTGACACCAGGCCGCCATGGGGCCAGCCACACCTGAGAAGTAATCAGACTCACCTGCAGCTGATCAGCCTCATCGAGAGAGCTAATGACGGCCTTTGTTGTTTCCAGGAGAATTGTGGAAAGAGGGGAACATGTAGTATATCGACACCAAAGGAGCAGAAATACTCACCACGGACACTGGGAGAAGTCACAGCACGGGAGCAGGGAACAAGCACCCTAAGAGAGCACGCACTGGGGATTATTTGCATTTTGTCATTTGTTCACTCTAAATAAACGCACTGTATTCTACATAGGAAGTCCTCGTTTCGGTCCCCCCTTTGCCAGCCTAACCTCCCTTTTGCCTCTCTTCCATAGTTCATTTGATTGGTACACAGTGCATGTTTGTTGGGTTAAAAGTCAAAGGAGATGAGCAAAATTTGTATCACAGTTGAATAAAAATGCCAGAGTCTTGGGAATTACTTCAGTGATTTTAATGCAACAAGTTTGGTTCAACTGCACCAGCGGAGACAGTATGGGGAGTTGACAACGATGGCTGTAGGTAAATGAACATAACAGACAATTTGCATAATGGTTTACTTGTTACAGCCACAGGATAAGCATGCACAACCTACTGGATACAATATAGCTATGCTCCTAAGCAGGAGGACAACATAGAACTACCACCTATGAATTTATATTGCCATATGAACATGTGTTCCTAAATATTACTCAAAGGGATAAAGTAAGTTCATGAAATCCAAAAAATAAAATGAATCTTAGGCAACATCTGAGTCTACTCTCCTGACTGTCAGTAAATATGAAAGACATTCTAAGTCCTTTGGATACAGAGTTAAATATGTATTCTAACTTATTCTCACACATAACGTCAATAATGTCAGCAGCTGGTTGGTGGACTATAATTTCTGTCTTTAAGTCATCAGCATTACAGCATAAGCAGAATATGAAAGACTAACAACATTTAAGATGGTCAAATTGTTATGCATCCACAACACCACTTTTATTCCTTCTGTAGGGCCAGGTGTTAAATCCTGTATTTGGTTGTGTGCATCATCCTTGACAGCTTACAAACCGTTTCCTAAAATATTTTCTGGTTAAAAACAAATGTACTTGGCTGCTTATATTTATTTTTATCAATACATCTTTATTTCAAAAAGGTGTTGAAGCAGATTTTCAGTGTCTTTTCTCTCTGTCCTTATTCTCCTCCATTTTTCTCCATCTGTTAATTTTCTTCCCAACTTCTCTTTTTCCTTTTCTTTTATCTTTCCCATTCCCTGGTCATGTCTGTTCTGATTGTAATAACTCTAAATAATAATAATAATAATAATAAAATTTCTTTAAAAAACCTAATAAACTATGACAATCAAGTGGACCAGTATAGGATTTAGGACACGGCCCCCTGGAGTCTAGATGGTGGTGGTGGTGAAGATGAAGACTGAGGTTTGAATAGAGTTCTGTCTGAGGTGTCTGAGGTGGAGATGGGGAGGACGCAGGCTGCACAAAAAAAGAACGACGGAGAGCTGAGATTTAAAGCATGCAAAGCAGAGGCTAATTGGCTCAAAGCAAAAGGGTGAAAAGATGATTGGACTAAAGTAATAATGTCAGTATTGAGATTGACAGCGTGAGAAAGCAGTAGACATGTAAACAGAAAAGCAGCTGAACACCCAAGAAAGCAGGCAGATGAGTGATGACTGATCTTACTTATTGAATTTATGCATAAGCTTCATTGCTAAAGTAAAAACTTGTACCTTACTGTAAGAATATTAACCTAACCAATTAAACATATGTCCTGAATAGGAGAATTCAGTAATCAAATGTGGATAATGAAATGTTTTATTTGACCCCACAGTTTGCCTCTTTCACTTCCTCCTCTTCTTCACCATGCTTCTTCCCATCAGGCTGCTTCACCCATTGCAGTTTGAAGTCTCCACTCAGGCCATGCTCTGTCAGTCTCTGTCTGAACTGTGAAACATAAATGCTTCATTAATATCCTGTTAAATCTTTAAATATCTCTGATTAATGAGACTTGTCTGTGGGAAAACGTTTTAATAAATCATTTACCTACAAGTAAAGAAAGAGCTTCATCACTTGATGAACATGTAATTATAATGATGACGTTTAAATATCACTTTCTACACATTAACAAAACTGTACTTTAAGTACATTTTCAGTAAACAATGTTTGTTCTTCAATATTTTAGTTGTCTTCTATAAAAAGATTATTACTAAACTCAGTTTTGTATTTTTAGCAGTATGATTTTATTTTTCAAATACTGGACTTTTCAAATTAGCTTTATTGTGCAGTTTGCTAGATCTATGAATAAAAAAAGTGACGAAATGAAGAAAATGTGTAAAATATGTTGCCTTCCTCAACGCACACCACAACTGGAGGCAAATCCCCTGTGCCGTGCATAGGTGTGGTTTCCCCTTAGAGGTTCACGAACGGTTTCCACCTCTATTCTGATCTTTTTTATGGTGAGGTGTTAACTGGTATCTATTTCCCACTTACTATTCATGTCTTTATGCTCAGTCAAAATAAGCCAGTGTTAAAGGCTCTGACTAGCTTCACATCCATGAGGCAGTCTTCAACATCGGCTGCAGACTCACCCACCCCCACTGCTGCTGTTCCACCTCTGACACCTCAGACACTTCACACCTCCTCTACTCACCCTGCTCACTCCTCTCCACCCCCAACAACAGCATCCAAAACACACTCAACACAAGGCTCCAGCCTGTCTTTCTCAACCACCCAGGTTAGGAGGGAAATGAGGAGGTTTAAAGCCAGGAAGTTAGTGGGTCCAGATGGTATCAGCTCAAGGGTTGTCAGGTCCTGCACAGACCAACTGTGTTGGGTGATGGAGTCCATCTTCAACTTGAACTGGGAGCACTGTGAGAATCATGTTCTTTGATTTCTCCAGTGCCTTCAACACCGTTCTGCCCACAGTCCTGAAGGACAAGCTGGAGAACTCAGGTGTGGACCATCACCTCACTACCTGGATTTTGGACTACCTCACCGACCGACCACAGTATGTGAGAACTCAGGGCTTTGTGTCGGACAGGGTCGTCTGCAGCACGGGGGCCCCACAGGGAACGGTTCTGGCTCCTCTTCACCATCTACACTGCAGACTTCTCCCACAACTCCACCCAGTGCTTCCTGCAGAAGTTCTCTGACGACTCTGCAATAGTCGGCCTCATCACTGAAGGGGACGACAAGGAGTACAGAGATCTGACCCTAGACTTTGTGGACTGGTGCCAGCTGAACTACCTCCAAATCAACACTAATAAAACCAAGGAGCTAGTGGTAGACTTCCGCAGGCACAAATAACATCCAAGGTATGGACATTGAGGCTGTGGACGGCTACAGGTACCTTGGTGTTCATCTGAACAATAAACTGGACTGGACTCACAATTCAGACGCCCTCTACAGGAAAGTGCAGAGCAGGCTGTACCTGCTGGGGAGACTCAGGTCGTTTGGAGTGGAGGGCCCACTCCTGAAGACCTTCTATGACTCTGTGGTGGCCTCAGCCATCTTTTACGGTGTAGTCTGCTGGGGCGGCAGCATCTCTGCCGGGGATAGGAAGAGACTGAACAGGCTGTTCAGAAGGGCCAGCTCTGTTCTAGGATGCCCTCTGGACCCAGTGGAGGTGGTGAGTGACAGGAGAATGGTGGATAAGCTGTCATCCCTGTTGGACAACATCTCCCACTCCATGCAGGAGACTCTGACAGCACTGAGCAGCTCCTTCAGTGGCTGCGACACCCACGGTGTGGGACGGAGAGATTTCGCAGGTCTTTCCTCCCCACTGCTGTCAGACTCCACAACAAAGACTTTGCAGCTGATCAAACACACAAACCCACACATGTGCAATAACACTAAGTGCAATACTCTTTTTCTGACAAGTTGTATTTTTACACAGTTGTATATAGCATTTGTATTCTATTTTTATCCTATTGTATATATTGTTTTATTTTACTCTATTGTATATAGTATTTTATTCTATTCTATTCTGTACAGTTGTGTACAGCATCTTATTCTTATTCTATTCCAGTGTTCTCTAATTTTTGCTATATAACTTTGCACTGTCCACTTTCTGCTGTAACAAAACAAATTTCCCACATGTGGGACAAATAAAGATTATCTTATCTTATCTTATCTTATCTAGTCAGAGCCTATGTTTGGTGTTCCAAGTGGTGGTGCAAACTGAGTACTGGAGTAATGTTTATGTCTTCTGTGTGACTTGGTGTCAAGTACATGCACTCTCATCCTAAAGTCTCAAGAAGACCTTAAGCATTTCACTTAGATGTTGAAGATTGCAATGCAGTATGCACTGAACTGTCTCTGGTCCTTGTTGCCACTTGCAATACAGGAAGTGGCCCCAGATTTCAGTTTTTGGGCACATATTTTGGGCTCTGCTAACTGTGTTAAATTGAAAAATGCTGAGGCACCTGATAACATTTTGAATTATCATTATTTTTATTACTATATTCATCTATTTAGTTTTGCTGTCAGTCTTATTTTTGATATCACATACCTCTTATAAAGACTTTCTTTGAGTAAAACGTTTATTTTTTTCATTATAGGTAAATATTATTTGAAACTCGGCTATGACCTTTTCCAAGATTTCCTCCTCCAGGTCCTCCATTTCCACAGAGGGGTCAGTTTTCTTCAGCTTAATCTTCAGCACCTTCCTCTCCCTGAGTGCTGAGTTTATAAAAAAAGAATGAGGGAAAAAAAATGCTGTGATGTAACGATCTTCTGAGACTAAAGAAAATATCAGAATATATTAAAAATACAGTAAAATCAGAACTCACCAGTATAGCAGACAAAGTACCAGTGTGCACTGCAAACATAGTTGTCCCACTTGCCTTCAAATATAGTCCCACATGCATCTGTGGCTTTCTTGGATGGTTTATCAGGAGCCCAGTTGTTTAATAACTGTGCAGTTCCATCCGACCACTTCCAGGAATTCCTGTATAGTCCAATCCACGTGTAGGAACTCACTGTTGCCTTTTTCAGCTCTTCATTCTCAGATTGGTTTCTCACACTGGCAAGGTCATTGTGGTTCTTTCTGCAGTAGCTCTGAGCATCCTCCCAGTTATTATTCATATTCACAAATATGAAGCGTGATGTGTCTGAACACATTTGAGCAAAGAAACATAAGTAAGGGTCTAACTTCACTGCTCAGCCAAAGAATGCAAATGAGCTATACATCTGTGTTACTTATTCATCACCTCCATTTGAGATTACAATGATAGTCATGATAATAATCAGGACACTGATATACAGTATGCATATTGTATTTAATTACTTTTATTGTAGCAGAAGAATGGCAGTTGGCTGTTGCATTCTACATCTGCCCATTTCCCATTTTTAAGCATTGCTGCACAAACTTTATGGTGTCCTAAACCATTGGGTTCCCCGTCATTCCACATCCTGAACTCAGTCTCCCCTTTACCATAGTAATTCTGGTTTTCCAGAGACCACTTCCATGCTTCAGTGTCAGGTATAAGTCCAATCCACACATTAGAAACATTAGAAAGCCCTTTTGTGAGGTTCCTCAGTTTGGCCAAGTCTTGCTCATTATGTACAGTGGCTAGGTCAGTATACTTGTTCCTGCAGTATTCCTGAGCTCCGGCCCAGTTTTTTGCATATTCAACAAGGTTGTAAAGATGAGGAAAACAGCCAGGTAAGTAAAACAGTCCTGTGGAAATGATATGCGCGCGCACACACACACACACACACACACACACACACACACACACACACACACACATACATATATGTATACATAATTTATTTTTTTACTTTGGTGCCTTTAGTAGCAAAAACAGCTAAAATGGGTGACATGTCAGAGTGCAGTCAAATCACTGACCACAAATGTGCGCTTCGAGGCATTTGAAAACAAACTCAATTTATAATTTGTGGTCAACAAATCATAGACAAATGCGCACATTTTGTTTTCTTTGTTCAATTAAAACAATGAAAATAAATGAAGTGGAAATAAATAATTCAAACTGACCTGACAGGACCATCATCATAACTGTAGTCTCTTTCATGATGCAGTGTTAGACACACTGTTCCGGTATGTTATTTTCTGTGGGGGAAGTAAAAATATATACTGTAACAGTACCGCACTGAAACTCATAGCTTAGTAAAGGGTCTACTATGTATTGTAGATCGATCAAAAACTTGATTTGTGAAATAGTAACTATAGCTGGGAAATAATAAAGAAAGCAAAACATTTGTCCAGATTGTAGTGCCAGGAAATGGAAATTGAAGTTCAGTTCAGAAAATGTATTGTCAGTGACAGGTTTAGTTGGATGTGTGTAAAAATCAGTGCATAGAATAAACACAAATAAAACATATCAAAGCTAATGTGAATACAAAAAAAGACAATATGAAAATGATGTGTTGCAATGTTGTGATAATGTCTGAATAAAAGCAGAAAAAGAACCATAAAATTTAACATTCAGGACGTGGCTCTGGCATTATAAATCTATTTGAATACATTATGAATATAGTAATTGTAAAAACCTTGGTGGATATGTTCATCTTCTCTTTTGTGGTTCCACTCACAGCAGTGGACTAGCGCTGGGTATCGATTTGATTTCTATAACTGATTCGGTTCTGAATGACAAGGTCCCAATTTAATTGGATTAATTTTGACTCAGACAGTCAGAAATATTCTAATTCTGATCATTTATCAGTACATATCCATATTTTTAAATCTAAAACAAAGCTGACACTTGTGAGACTCAGAGGTGCAAGCATCACAGCAGATGCCGTTGTGTCAGAGTAACTGAAGTAAAGGATAAAACACGGAAAAATATAAAGGAAATTTTCTGGCCTGGCTTTTTATAGCAGATAACCACCTTAAAAATATTCTGCAGTAGATCAAAAACTGAAGAAAACCATGAATCAACATATGAACATTACCTGATGCCGCTGAAGTGACGCAGAGCAAAGTTAGAGAGGTTTTATTAGAAACACGGCTAAGCGTTTTGCAATTTGGCAGAATTTGTAGAAGTTTACATTTCTTCAGTGCTGAACAGCAGAAATTAGGCTTTCTTGTCTGCAGTGATGCGGATGCTGCACCGGTATGTTTCAGTTTCAAGTTTTATTGTCGTGTACAGATAAATAGTGTAGCCACATTTATCCATAATGAAAAGTTTTGGCTCGTGCTCCTCAGCCTTACATGAGCATATAGAGAGTGTGCACTTTATTAAGAAGAAAATAACAGAATTTAGCAGTAGTAATAATAATATTAATAACAATGAAAAGGAGAAAAACAAAGTAATAATATTAGAGAATTAAGACAAGGTGGTATTTACAAGTTTGCGCAAGACTATTTACAGGTTTAAATGGCATTTGTTGAAGTGACAGTGTGCAAAGTCCTGTAATTGTAGCGAGTATGTAGTTGTGTGTAGGGAATGTCAGCAGTTCAAAAGTCTGATGGCTTGTGGGTAACTGTCTCTGTGTCTGGTACTGTGGGTCTGGATGCTCCTGAACCACCTGCTGGACGGCAGGAGTGTGAAAGGTCTGTGGCTGGGGTGGCTGGGATCAGAGAGGATCCGCTGCGTCTTCCTCATGCAGCGATGTCTGTAGAGATCCTGCATGGCTGGCAGTTCAGTCCTGGTGATGCGCTGTGCTGATCTCACCACCCTCTGCAGAGCTTTACGGTCCAGAGCATTACAGCTGCCGTACCAGATGGTGATGCAGCCAGTCAGAATACTCTCAATGGTGCATCGATAGAAGTTTGTAAGTATTCTGAGGTTCATGCTGAATCTTCTCAGCCGCTGTCTTGCTGCTTTTGTTAGCACATCAACATGGTGTGACCAGCTCAGAGCCTCGCTGATGTTGATGCCCAGGAATCTGAAGCAGCTGACGCTCTCCACCTCTGCTCCTTCGATGTGGATGGAGGTGTGGCCTCCTTTCTGCAGTCTCCTGTAATCCACGATGAGCTCCTTGATTTTGCTGACGTTAAGCAGCAGGTTGTTGTCGCAGCACCATGATGTCAGGACTCTTACGTCTGCCCTGTATGCCGCCTTATCTCCATCAGAAATGCAGCCGATGATGGTAGTGTCGTCTGCAAATTTGATGATGGTGTTGGACAATGTTCCCTCTAATTTTTCATGTGTCTGAGCGAACACACAAACTCCCTGAGCGGTCCCTTGGACCACTGTGAGCAACAGCAGACGTGTGCACTGTGGTCACGCCAGCATCAAATCCATCCAAGTTACATGGTTTATCAAATCAAATTACAGCATTTACATTTATGTTAGACTACTTTTAATTAACTGCTTTAGCCCACTTACAATGAAAATCTTGTTCATGATCTGTGTAGTATGTTAACACTATTGGAAGGAAAAATAACTTGAACTCCAATTTTGAAAACACAACTTTCTCTTTTTTATTTTTATTTTTTATAAAGCTCTGACTTGTATTATGAGTCTGTGGTCTGGGAGAGAGTCTGTAACTCTCTGTCTGCAAAATACAGTATATAACGACCAATGTTGGGCAATTAATTATATAGTTACTTCTTCAAAAAAGTAACTGAGTTATGCAAACAACAAAGGTTTTTGCAGCTGTTTACCTAAAAATGCAGCCAAGGCGTTTTTTTAAATAAACATTTCAAACTATTTACAGAACAATCAGCTGTTGTGCATCAAATCGGATGCCACACAAATTATTTGTGCCACTCCAAAAACTCATTTCTGTCCACATTGAGATAAAGGAGAACAACAGCCTAATACCTGCAGGCCTGACAACAGGAGATGTATCACTGCTGTAACACCTGTAACATTCAGCAGCATGTTCTGACACACACAAAAAAAACTATTGACTACACTACTCACTAACTACACAAGATTTGCGCTAAACGTCGCAAATGTCTCACATCTCAAAACACTGCTGTCACTCCAAAACTTCCCCCTTCCTAAACAACTAAATGCCATGTTGCCATATCATTTTTTGATTGGTCGACATGGTACATTTTTGGGGGGATTTTGGTTTTGTTTTGCTCACAGGCGGAGAGTGTTTTCCAGCATTTTCCTTATGAAACGCTGTTTGTACCGTTTCTTTACGCAGTAAATATAAACAACGATAGTATTCAGGAAGAAAACCAAACATTGCATATATTTTTATCATAACTCCAGTTTTACGTGGCCTATCAACACAATTTAAAAACTGGTATAAAGTCCACACTTTTTCCGTCAATTGTCCCGTCTGTCGTGCTCACATCTCCAATGGTTGTACACGTTGTCATTAACATGGCTTCACGCCACATCAGCCGCTTTGCTAGCCAAAACATCGGTGTCGGCACATAAGGACGCTGTCATAGCCTGTCAACGATGTTGATTAGCTGCGTATATACAAATGTAAATTGCATTATTGGCTGGACTATGGGATAAGGTGGCATTGTTCTAATCCCATACGGGAGCAGCCAGTCACTTACTGACTAACACTGCAAAACAGAATTGTTAAAATATTATTAATTTCAATTTAGGTTAGATTTTTTTGTGCGCAATGCAGATTTTCTGTGCACAGAGACCGTGCCAGCAGTGCGCAATTGCACACGCGCGCAGCTTAGAGGGAACATTGGTGTTGGAGCTGTGTGTTGCTGTACAGTCATGGGTGAACAGCGTGTATAGTAGGGGGCTGAGCACACATCCCCGGGGGGCACCTGTGCTAAGTGTGAGTGTGGATGAGTTGTTGCTGCCGATCCGAAACAACTGAGGTCTGTCTGTCAGGATCCAGCTGCACAGGGAGGAGCTGATGTTCAGGTCATGGAGTTTCATGACGAGTCTGGATGGTATGATGGTGTTGAAGGCGGAGCTGTAGTCTATGAACAGTATCCACACATATGTGTTTTTCTGGTCCAGGTGAGAGAGAGCAGTGTGAAGTGCAACTGCTATTGCATCGTCTGTAGATCTGTTGGGCCTGTAGGCAAACTGGAGCGGCTCAAGTGAAGCAGGGAGTAAAGATGTGATGTGAGCTTTGACTATACGCTCAAAGCACTTCATGGCAATGGAGGTGAGTGCTACTGGGCAATAGTCATTTAGGAAGCTCACATTCATTTTCTTAGGGTCAGAGATGATGGTGGTCCTCTTAAAACATTTTGGGACAGCAGACTGGAGCAGGGAAAGGTTAAAAATGTCTGTGAAGACACATGCTCATCAGGTAGAGAAGCAGTTACCTCCCTCACTCTGCTGCTGTTTCCCTTGTAGTCTGTGATGGTCTTCAGACCACTCCACATGTTCCTGGTGTTGGAGTTGCTGTAGCAGAGTTCCACCTTTTCTTTGTACTGCCCTTCTTTAACCTTCTTTATTGGTTTCCTGAGTGTATACCGGGATGTTTTGTATTCACCTGGGTCTCCGTATTTAAAGGCTGCAGTCCGTGCTCTGAGCGCTGCGCGGACCTCTCCGTTAACCCACGGCTTCTGGTTGGGATAAGTTCGTACAATAGCCCTCGGTACAACGTCATTGGTGCATTTGTGAATAAAGTCTGTTACGTAATCAGCATAATTGTTGATGTTGTTGTCAGCAGCAGACTTCCCAGTCTGTGATGCTAAAGCAGTGACGCAGGGCGCTGTCTGATTGGTCGGTCCACCTTTGAACTGAACGCGTCATGGGCTGGTCGCTTTTCAGCCTCTGCCAATAGGCTGGCAGCAGCAGAACAAAGGAGTGATCTGATTTGCCAAAGGCCAGTTAGGGTGGGCTTTGTAGGCATGTGCGTACAGAGTGTAAACATGGTCCAAGGTGTTGTGACCACGGGTTGGAAAGTTTACGTGCTGGTAAAACTTCGGCAGAACTTTCTTCATGTTGGCTTTATTAAAGTTGCTAGCCACGATAAATCAGCCTCTGGGTGTAACGCTTCCTGCCGGTCGATAATGTCAAACAGTTCGTCCGGTGCAGAATACCGCTGTAAACTCCCTGGGCAAATAAAAGGGTCTGCATCTGATCATGAGGTGTTCAAGATCAGGAGAGCACCCTGACGAAACTGTCTGTACATCAGTACACCACCGTTTGTTGGTCATTATGCACACGCCACCTCCCCTACATTTACCCGAGTCGTCTTTGTTTGTGAAAACAAAGACATTGCAGTTCTTAATGTCCCTTTGGAAAGTTATCCTGGCCCTTAGTTCATCCAGCTTGTTTTCCAAGGACTGGAAGTTTGCTAGAATTCTGGGAAGCGGGGTCGTCTTTTTCTCAGCCTGACCAGAATCTCGGCTCTTTTACCCCTTTTTCTCCAGCGTTTCTTCTGCCCAGGTAGCAAAGGTGAGTCACCACCATTCACAAAAAAGTTGGTTTGTGAAGGTCCGGATTGTGAGTTTTGTTGAATGTTCAGGAGAGTTTGTCTATCATAGGTGATAAAAGCATCACAGGCTGCAAAGAAACTAAGAAATAACATAACGAACATAAGAAGAATGCAAAGTTGAGGAGGACACCGAGCGACAGCAGCCATCCTAACCGGCGGCATCTTCAAAGATAAAGTTGTGGTGAAGTTATGGTGAAGAGGGAGCTGTGTGTAAAAGCAAAGCTCTCAATTTACCGGTTGATCTACGTCCCTACCCTCACCTATGGTCACGAGCTGTGGGTAGTGACCAAAAGAACAAGATCACAGATACAAGCGGTGGAAATGGGCTTTCACCGAAGGGTGCCTGGCCTCTCCCTTAGAGATAGGGTGAGATGTTTGGCCATCCGGGAGGGACTCAGAGTAGAGGCGCTGCTCCTCCACATCGAAGGAGCCAGTTGAGGTGGTTCGGGGATCTGACAAGGACGCCTCCTGGGTGAGGTATTCCGGCATGTCCCACCGGGAGGAGGCCCGGGGGCAGACCCAGGACACGCTGGAGAGATTATATCTCTCGGCTGGCCTGGGAACGCCTTGGTATTCCCCCAGATAAGCTGGAGGAGGTGGCTGGTGAGAGGGAGGTCTGGGCTTCTCTGCTGCTGCCCCCGCGACCCAGCCCCAGATAAACAGAAGAAGATGGATGGATGGATGGATGCATCAGATCTGCAGTCATATGTTCCGGACATTCACGTGAAGAGAGAAGCTTAATTGTGAACTACTAACCTAATCTGGTGGTGAGTTGGATCAGGTGGCAGAGGGATGATGGACAGACCTGGCGTGCCTAAATGTATGGTGAGAGTGTGCTGGGGACACATGACAGAGGCTCTGGTCCACAAGATTCCACATTCTGAGGGAGACTGGGGTCAAATGAACCATGTTCAGCACGTTTAGCAATAAAGGAGCTGCAGCCACAAGGTGGTTGGTGCCCGTCATAGTAGTAATCCCTGAACCAGATGGTGGACACCAGAGGTGAAGGGAACATCAGGTTGAAGGAGTCCTCTCAGGCTTGGGTAGCCCATGGGCCTTCAGAGGCGGGTATTGTTAGGATGCCTGGGTCGTTGACTCAGAGCTTTGAGTTTATATATTATTTATCATTTCTAGTCTTTGGGTTTTTGTTAGAGTTCTTTCTTATTGTTTATGTCTCTGTGTATTCCTTAGTTGCTGTCTCCCCTGTCTGCTATATCCCCGTGTCCAGTCAGTGTCTGTGTCTACCCTGGTCCCACGTCTCTGTTCCCTCTGTTGTAGTCAGTAGCGGTTTTAGATACGGGCGACACGGGCGGTTGCCCCGGGCGGCATCGTGGTGGGGGGCGGCATCACGGGCAGAAAAAAAAAAGAAAAAAAATGCTCGTACTCATGCTGCCCCAACGTCAGCCAGCGCATATTGGGAATGGCAGAGGCACCGATTGGTTTTCTATCGCCCATTTGCTGGGAGTAAGGGCGCCCTCCGTTTGCGAGGTGCACCTGCTGCTTGCTGCACAGAGAGGAGAGGGCGGGGCGGTGGGGATTCTCTGGCTGGCTGGAGCAGCGTCTAATAACCAACTCGCAAAATAAAACAAAATAAAAACAAAACAACAAACACGAAAACACCAGACATCATGATACAGACTTATAATTTGCACCGATGTTTTTTCGAAATTCTATACACGAAAAGTGAGCGAGAGAGCCCTCAGTGCGCATGCTCGCTGATGAAGTCAAAGTAAACTTTGACTTTATTGTCATCTCCGCTACATACAGTACAGTATATAGAGAGACGAGACGACGAAGCTTCAGTTACAGCAGTGGAAGTAAACAAACAGTAAATATAAGAAGAGTAAGAAAATAAATATACACTTTAGGACTCGGTTTAAAGGGATAAATAACAATTTATAATTTACAGTTTGATGATTTAAAATCTCACACACAAGCCGTCGAAAGGGGAGGGGCCTGCTGCTTCCAAATAGAGCACATTTCATTTATAATGTTGTAAATCCAAGCCCATTATGTATTCATGATTTGAATCCTGGGTTGTGTGAAATCTCAGAAATGCACCTTAGACAAAGTGAATCTGTGAACTAAGGTGTAGGTGTGTTAGATCATGTTGTGGTGATCCTCGGGTTGAGGGATTTGTGTTCATACTGGAGTGCAAAATTAAAACCAATGGAAGGTGGACAAGAAAAGTTCAAAGCCATCAGATGCTCAGTTTAGAAAAAAAGAGAAAAGAAGAGGAGGAGAAACGAGCAAAAGATGCAGGTAAGCAGATGTGTGATTGGATAATGGCAGGTCATCCTGAACCAATCAGAGTCAGAATACTTTATTAATCCCTAAGGAAATTATGTGCGTTACAGTTGCTCCACGAAGAAATGGTAAAAATAGCAACAGTAACAGACTAAACTCCAAACAATACATTATGTTACAGATTTGAATATTAATTAGTCATTGTTGATTTGTCCTGTTCTCATTGTGTGAGGAATTATGATGGCTGTTTGGTGACCATGTGCATACTATGCCTACTCTCTCTCCCTTCATATGTGTGTGTGTACAACAGCTTTATGTTAATGTACAATCCTTAATATGCTTTTTCTGTGTGTGTGTGTGTGTGTGTGTGTGTGTGTGGGGGGGGGGGGGGGGGGGGGAGTGTTCGCCCAGGGCGCCAAACAGGCTAGGACCGCCACTGGTTGTAGTTGCCTGCCTGTGAGTCTGTGTCTGTAAGTTCAGTCTGTGTTATGTTTCCTGTTTTATTTCGAAGGTCCATGTCTTATGTTAATGTATCTGGTTTTGCTGCCCCTGTTTTGTTAGGCCTGATTTGCCCCAGCTGTGTTTCCCTCCTGTTACTCATTCCCTGATTGCTCCCTCTATGTATTTAAGCCCTGTGTTTTCTTCCATCCTCGTCGCGATCTATTCTCATCTTGCTGTGTTTTCTGTCTGTCCGTGTAAGTTTATTTTGGATTCTCAGTTTTGTTACTTTTTGAGTTTAGCATTAAAGCTGTTTTGAAGTACACTCTTGCCTCTGAGCATCTGCACTTTGGGTCCTCCTTAACACCACTCCTGCCTGCACACAGCCCTAACCTGACAGAAGATCGCGACCAGAACATGGACCCCACAGACTCTTCAGCTTTTGAATTCAACGCTGAGATGGAGCGGATGATTAAGCTTCTTGACCGCATTGCTCAGGCCAACGATTTGAGGACCATGGCAGTTGGGCTAAGCGCTGTAGATGCTATCATTCGGAGCAACCCTTGGCTTACTCAGCTTTCTACGGACACTGTGCTGGGCAGCTCCATAGCTGCCTGGAGGGAGCAAGTCAGGGCTGGCGAGCTTGCTCTCTCTACCTCCACCTCCACTTCTCTACTGCCGACCCAGGACAACACACACTCACCACCTGCCTCAACGCTACCACAGACTTCCTCTCCTTCCTCACGCCAGCCGGGACCTTGTTCGCCTGTCCATTCGCCTGCCTTTTTCCTGGCAGCTATGTGGTTGGAGGATGAGGAGGAGGTCTTCATTTCTCCATCGGTTCCTGTTCCCTCATCTAGAAGAAAGCGACGCCACCGTCACTCCTCTCCTCGGTCATCCGTCCAGCAACCAGCCTCCGCTAGAGGGTCCGAGGGGCCGCTTCAGCCGCCTGTTCCCGCTGGAGGGTCCGAGGGACCGCTTCAGCCGCCTGTTCCCGCTGGAGGGTCCGAGGGACCGCTTCAGCCGCCTGCCTCCGCTGGAGGGTCCGAGGGGCCCGTCCAGCAACCTGCCTCGCCTGCAGCGCCACCACCTGCGGCTCCCACGCCGTCGCCTGCAGCGCCACCACCTACGGCTCCCACGCCGTCGCCTGCAGCGCCACCACCTGCGGCTCCCACGCCGTCGCCTGCAGCGCCGTCGCCTGCAGCGCCGTCGCCTGCAGCGCCACCGCCTGCGGCTCCCACGCCGTCGCCTGCAGCGCCACCACCTGCGGCTCCCACGCCGTCGCCTGCAGCGCCGCGCTCGTCTGGTCCAGCCTCCGAGTCTTCGCCCTTGCCTGGTCCAGCCTCCGAGTCTTCGCCCTCGCCTGGTCCAGCCTCCGAGTCTTCAGCTTCGCCTGGTCCAGCCTCCGAGTCTTTAGCTTCGCCTGGTCCAGCTTCAGCCTCTGTGTCGCATGGTCCAGCCTCCGTGTCTTCGCCTTCAGCGTTGCCTGGTCCTGCCTCACTCCGTCTAGCTTCGTCTGCGCTTGAGGTCCCCATGCCGTCTGGTCCTGCACGTCCTGTCCAGCCTGCTCGTCCTGCCCGGCCTGCTCGTCCTGCCCGTCCTGCCCGGCCTGCTCGTCCTGCACGTCCTGCCTGGCCTGCTCGTCCTGCACGTTTTTCCTGGCCGCCTGCACCTGTCGTGCACCTGTCTTTGTTCTGTTGCTTTCCGGGCTCCAGTGTTTGCTCCTTTTTTTTTGTCTGTGAAGGTTCTCAGTCATCCAGGTCATTGTAGTCAAAGGAGCTTGCAAAGAAAAGCGTCTGGACTTCTTTAAGTTACTTGAAGACGTTTCACCTCTCATCCGAGAAGCTTCTTCAGTTCTAAGGTCAAATGGTGGAGAGTCCCAGATATAAACCTAGGCTCTTGGCTCTTTTAAAGGGAGAGTACCCAGCCACTGGTACAGATATGTAGACAACACCTGGGTCAAAATCAAGACACAAGAAGTGGAATCCTTCACTGCGCACATTAACGCTGTGGATAAAAACATCAAGTTCACCAGGGAAGACACAAAGGACAACTGTTTGCCTTTCCTGGACTGCGCTGTGCACATTGAAGAGAATGGCAACCTCAACATCGAAGTTTACCGGAAGCCCACACACACGGACCAGTACCTCCTCTTTGACTCCCATCACCCTCTGGAACACAAACTTGGAGTAATTAGGACCCTACACCACCGGGCAGAACATGTTCCCTCTAAGCCTGAAGGGAAAAAGAAGGAACACACACATGTAAAGGAAGCACTCAAAACGTGCGGCTATCCTAAATGGGCGTTCTTAAAGTCAGCAAAGATGCACAGAAAAGAAGATCAGACACCAGCGAGGGAGGATAAGAAGGACAGACGCAACAACATTGTCATCCCCCATGTAGCCGGTGTATCAGAAAAACTCAGGAGGGTTTTCTCCAAGCATGACATCCTGGTGCATTTCAGACCCAGCAACACGCTCAGACAACAACTGGTTCACCCGAAAGACAAAACGCCAAAACACAGACTTAACAATGTGGTGTATGCTGTACAGTGCAGCGAGGAATGCCCAGACCTCTACATCGGAGAGACCAAACAGCCACTTCACAAGCGCATGGCACAACACAGAAGAGCCACCTCCACAGGACAAGACTCAGCTGTCCATCAGCATCTTAAGGATAAAGGTCACTCTTTCGAGGATGTCAATGTTCACATTTTGGACAGAGAGGACAGATGGTTTGAAAGAGGAGTGAAAGAAGCCATCTATGTCCACTGTGAGCGACCATCTTTGAACAGAGGCGGTGGTTTACGACACCAACTCTCTGCCATCTATAATCCAGTTTTGAGATCCCTTCCCAGACGCCTTAACGCCCACTCACATCCTGGGCCATCTGACCTCAGGAATTCGCATGATAAGGTGGGGCCAGGTTTCACAATGAACTCACCCGAAACTCTGGCTGATTGGGACCCACACCCAGTTTCACACCTTGGCTCAGGCGATTAGAGGATCATCAGGGGGTCCTTTTGTCCCTCTGTGGGGGGATACTCCCACTAGGTTTATATCTGGGACTCTCCACCATTTGACCTTAGAACTGAAGAAGCCTCTCGGATGAGAGGTGAAACGTCTTCAAGTAACTTAAAGAAGTCCAGACGCTTTTCTTTGCAAGCTCCTTTGCCTCCTTTTTTTTTTGTTTCTGGCTCCTTGTGTTTGGTTTGGTTTGTTTCAATGTCTGGTTTGTCAGACATTGGATTGGGTGGTGGTTCCCATAATCAAGAAAGGGGACCGGAGGGTGTGTTCCAAGTATAGGGGGATCACACTCCTCAGCCTCCCTGGGAAAGTCTATGCCAGGGTGCTGGAAAGGACATTCTGTCCATTAGTCGAACCTCAGTTACAGGAGGAACAATGGATTTTTTGACAAATATGGCCCATTGCTACAGGCCATTCAATCCTTATACAACCATTGTAGAGGCTTGGTCTGTATAGCTGGCAATAAATCGAACTTGTTTCTGGTGGCTGGAAGAACTATTGCTCTAGAACACTTTACAAGATTACAAGAAAGTCGGGCTCTTTGAAATCAAAATGTAAAATTAAAACCTAGCCAGACACACGAGGTATTTGGTCATAGAGTGAATGCATAAAGACAAGATTTTCATAAATAATTTTTATTTCAAATTGTATCTGAACAGAAGACTTATATGGAACATCAGTTGAGCTCATAGCAAAAGTATAATATTTAAGAGATTCATTATTAACACTTTTTCAAAGAACATTTTAAAGAAATTTCTTTAATAGAATGTTATAATTCATAAGTATTTCTAAGTTATTTTTATCATAATATTGTAATGTCATCAAATATACACAGTCATGATTACTCAACCCAATCAAGCATCTGTGGGATGCACCTGACAAACACATTCAATCCCTGGATCCCTTGCAATTTATAGGACTTGGATCTGTTGGCAAAATCTTGGTATCAGATTACACAGCACACTGTCAGGAATCTGCTAGATTTCACGCCTCAAGACTAACTGGTGTAATATATACCTTCTAGTATGGGGTTGGACCCTCTTTTGCCTTCAGAGCTTTGTGGCATAGATTCAACAAGGTCAGTGTTGTACCTCAGTTGTAACAAGTGGCTATTCGATTTAATGTTACCTTGCTATCAGCTTGAAGTAGTTTGTCCATTCTCGCCTGACTTCTGACATCAACAAGGTATTTTTACCCAGAAAAGCTGCTTACTGATTTTTTTTTCAGACCATCACTAAATCCTAATTGTCTGAAAGAATCCAAGTAGAGTAGCAGTTTCTGAAACATTCAGACCAGCCTGTCAGGTATAAACTACTATGTCACTCTCAATCACTTTTATTTCTGGTGCTTCATTTGAACTTCAGCAGGTTTTCTTGACAACGTCTAAATGCCTAAATGCTGACCCTTGATTGGGTGATTAGATATTTATATTAACAAGCAGTTGAAGAGGCATACCTAGTAAAGAGGCTGTTGAATGTATTTAGATTGACTTTACTGGACTATAAAATCAGAAGTGCTAAAGTAGCAATTAGAAGTGTCTCTATTAAAAAAAAAACCCTCCATAAAGCTCGGACATCTTACAATTCATCACTGATTGAATATAATGAGACCAACCAAAGGTTTATTTTCAGCACTGTAGCTGATTATAATTGTAAGCCGACAAAAAGTCAGCGCTCAGTTGATCCTATAACTTAACTAACAAACAAGCTTTATTTGTCACATACACAATCATACAAAGTACAACATGGAGTGAAATGTTTTGGGTCCCTGCTGCAGATGTAGCCACACCATTCCAGGGCTTGGTTTTTAGCATGGGGGATTTAGCCAGGACCCTTACTGGAAACTTGGTGGGAACTGAACTCCCACTCCAAAGGTGTGTAGTCTTATCACTACATTATCCAACTATCACTAGTTCTGGCACTTCATGAATTTGTTTACAAATAAGATTTTAACCATCAAAAAAAATTCATAACCTCCCACAGATGAATCGTTTACATCTTTAATGCTGCTCTTTTTCTCTGATTGATCTTTCTTAATTAACTTCAATAATCACTTCCTCCAAGCCATCAACATGTCTGTCAGAGCCCAGTACAGGACTGCTGAAAGAAGTACTCCCATTAATTAATGAAAATAATAATTCACCTGAAGTAATCACAATACTGAAGCAGCACTAGTGAAGGTTACAAATGATCTTATGGCCTCTGACTATGGACTCATCTCTGTGCCTGTTTTAGGAGACTTGGGTCATTGACCCAGAGTTTTGAGTTGTCATTGTTGTTGAACTTTGATTTTGCCCTTATTTATTATTTCTAATCTTTTGGTTTCTTTGTTAGAGTACTGCCTTCTGGTTTCTGTCGGTGTTCTTAGTTGCTCTGTCTCCCCTGTCAGTATCCCCTTGTCAAGTCCGCATCTCTGTGTTATGTTTCCTGTTTTACTTTGAAAGTCTGTGTCCTATGTTAATGTATCTGGTTTTGCTTCCCTTGTCTCACTAAGCCTGGTTTGTTCCAGCTGTGTTTTTGTCCTGTCTCTCATTCCCTGATTGCTCCCTCTGTGTATTTAAGCCCTGTGTTTTCCTCTGTCTATGTTGTGATCTACCCTCATTTCATGCTGTGTGGTTTGTCTGCTTGTCAGTTCAGTTTATTATTATTTTCAGTTTAGTTTTTGTATTTTTAGTTTTGTTAGTTCTCTGTTTGCCATCTAGCAATAAATCAAAGTTTGAGTTTACTTTCTGCCTCAGTGTTTGCACATTGGGTCCTCCTTACCACCACTACTGCCTGCACACAGCCTACACAATACTGCGCTACCTCAGTCTGCTGAGCTGACAGCAGAAAAGGAACTAAATTCCTCTCTCTGTTTTTTGTACCAAATTTATTATAGTTATATACAATTAATTCCAACATCCGATATTTAACAAAAATCTAACAAAATTAATAATAATAATAAAAACAGTTCTCTTACATTTTGAAGATTTTTATTTGCCTAATGTAGATGTTTCCATCTAACTTGAAACAGAAATAACTTCTTATCTGAAGAGAAACCAAGAACTAAAAGCAAAGATGAAAAACTCAGAAGCACTAATTTAAACAGGGGACAAAATAAGTCTTGAACATGAATACTATGACAAATCCAAAAGAATACATCATGAATCCATAAAACACAAAGCCACAGGTCAACAACTCAGGGACCTTAAGTATGCCAAAACTTGTAAACAGTGCCACTGATGTCACTTGTGTAACTTGTTGGTAAGTGGCATGATCAGTGGTGTCAAAAGCTAAAGCTAAACCTAGTAGGATTATATTTATCCAAAGCGAATAAGAATATCATTAGTAAGTTTTATTAATGCTGTTTCCGTGCTGTGGTTTTGTTGGACACCAAATTGGAAATTGTCCAATATATTATTACCCACCTGATGATGATGATGATGATGATGATGATGATGATGATGATGATTATTATTATTATTCAAACCAGAAATATAAGATTTCGCTGATGTCCAAAAACATAGGTATGGTGATGAGGACATGAGAAATAAAAGCTGAAAAACCTAGCTGGCGGGTGCTAATTAAAAATATCAGACTAAAAAAAAAAAAGAACACTACCAAAATGATGTTGAATTTAACAGCAGCATCTGAGAGCAGATTGAAGCATTCATTACACGATTTAGGTAGAGTCATCATGACACTCGAATTTTAGATTCAATATCAATACCCAGGAAAATACCATCAATACCACAGCGAAGATCTCACCCTCCAACAACTGAACGTGAGACTAGGAACCTTGACAAATAGGCGGTGTAACAGGTGAATTGCTATTTAGGCGCTGTACCAGTCTGTCATGGTAAAGAGAGAGCTGACCGCAAAAGCGAAGCTCTCGATTTACCGGTTGATCTAAGTCCCCATCCTCACCTATAGTCACAAGCTTTGGGTAGTGACTGAAAGAATGAGAACGAGGGTGTAAGCGGCAGGAATGAGCTTTCTCCAAAGGGTGGCTGGCATTTCCCTTAGAGATAGGGTGAGGCGTTTGGCCATCTGGGAGCAGGGAAAGATGGATTGATGGATTTCTCCTTTCCTTCTTTGGCTCCTTATTGAATCCAGAATCAAATTTAAAATCCTTTTCCTGACATAAAAGGTCTTAAATAATCAAGCCCATCATATCTTGTTAATACTACTTAGTACCATATCACCCTAATAGAGCAGTTCACTTATTTGTGATCCCTATGGTATTTAAACATTTAACTGGAAGCAGAGCTGCAAATTATATGCAAATTCAGGATCTAGAGGAACTCGAAGATGTTATCAATTAAATAAAGTCTAAATTTAACATTGAGCACTATGTAACACTGTACTATTCATTGGATTGTAATTATTTGCATACCATAGTGAAACAGCGGTTTTGGTGTCAGAGAAAGAGGAAGCCAAGTGAATGAAGACATGAAATCATGTAGAACTGAGGAAGGCTGAAACACAATCGGCTAACTGTAGCAGTGATCGCAATGTTGCACTCTCAGTATGGCACTATAGTTGGCAATGCCATTTAAAAAGTGGGGGTTAGCTCAGCTGACGGCAGGACGGGAACACTTTCCAGGATTTATGAATTCAAAACTCACTTATCACGAATCCAAAAGAACAAATCATGAATCCATAAAACACAAAGCCAGAGGTCAACAACGCAGGGAGTATGCTAAAAACTGTAAACATTGCCACTGATGTCACTTGTGTAACTTGTTGATAAGTGGGATGATCAGTGGTGTCAAAATGGTAAATGGCCTGCATTTGTATAGCGCTTTACTCAGTTCCTAAGGACCCCAAAGTGCTTTACATTACATTCAGTCATTCACCCATTCACACACACATTCACAAAAGCTGAAGATAACTCTAGTAGGACTATATTTATCCAAAATGCATAAGAATATCATTAGTATTTTTTAGTAGTGCTGTTTCAGTGCTCTGGTTTCACTGGAAACCAGCATGGAATTTGTCTAAGATATTAGTTACCACTTGATTTTTGTTATTGATTATTAATCAAACCAGGCTGAGTGTGGTTAGCAACTCCTTCATGTGAAGGTAGTGAACCTGGGGATTTGTGTCTCCATGATAATGGATGAGACATGATCACTGATTTAGGGGTTTTGGTTGACAGCTGGGGGTAATCAGGCTTCTACCCCATTGAGAATTCATGAGCATAAACTATTAATCCAATTAACCAAGATGTCTAAAAAAGTAGGTGTGGCGATGTGCACGTGAGAAAGGAGAGCTGAAAACCTGGCTGTCAGGTGCTCATTAAAAATGTAAATGGTTTTCTTCTGGGAAGAAAATACTGGCTGTATTAAAAATTACACATTTGTGGTCAGACCAAACTCCCTTCATATGAATCAGACATTTGCAGGGAGTTTATAGACTGGCCAAGATTAAAACCCAGATCCTAGATGCACTTAGTTAAATGACTTGGCAATATCAAGTAATTCTGTGACAGTACAGTTAGAAGGATCGCCAGTATGTAAAGAACACTACCAAAATGATGTTGAATTTAACAGCAATATCTGAGAGCAGATTGAATTTATTACATGATTTAGGTAGAGTCATCATGTGCTAGAATTTTAGGTTCAATATCAATAGCCAGGAAAATACCATCAATACCACAGCGAAGATCTCATCCTCCAACAGCTGAATGTGAGACTGGGAAGCTCGACATATAGATGGTATAACAGCTAAATGGTTCATTTGCAGTAAATGTAAGAAAACAGCTGTATGGAGTGTGAACTGAAAGATTTCTGGAGCATCATTCTATACATACATGTCTTGCAAGAGTAAGGTTATTTCAGTGGGCCTCATTTACTAACAGTGCATACACATAAATCTGTAATTTATCAATATTTTACTACTTTAGGATTACATTTATAATTCCTTCTTATGAACAAATGATAAAAATGACTTTGACCATCACTTTGTGAAGGAGTGGGAAGGAGTTTTTCCTTCCCACTGTCGCCAAAGTGCTTGCTCAAAGGGGGTCATATGATTGTTGGGTTTTTCTCTGTATCTATGAAGCGCCTTGAGGCGACTTTTGTTGTGATTTGGCGCTATATAAATAAAATTGAATTGAATTGAATTGAATCACTTGCAGTATAATTCCTTGGAAACTTTGGCAGTGGGTTTCTCACCTGAGGCTGACAGCTCCGTGTCCTCCACCTGTTTTCTTCTTTTTTCTTGTAATCTGACTTTTTTTTTTTTCACATCAGACTTTTTGATTCCAGGCTTTTAAAATGTTCATCACTCCGTGGAAACTCTTTGGAAAGTTGAGCCTCAACAGTCAGACTTCCTCCTTATTTCCTGCGGTGGAGCTGCAGGCTTTGCTCTTATAAGTCTGTCCCCAATTTCTGTGCTTCAGCTGGAGATATTATATAATGTTTATTTATATAGCGAAATTGGGGTGAAATCCTCTTGCTTGAGGGTGTCAATGATGGCCTTCTGGACAGCAGTCAGGTCGGCAGTCTTACCCATGATTGCGGTTTTGAGTAATGAACCAGGCTGGGAGTTTTTAAAAGCCTCAAGAATCTTTTGCAGGTGTTTAGAGTTAATTTGTTGATTCAGATGATTAGGTTAATAGCACGTTTAGAGAACCTTTTCATGATATGCTAATTTTTTGAGAAGGACCTGTATATGCTTTCGGTACCAGATTCTATCAGTTGCCGAGCACTCCTCTTAGCAAAACTCACTGGCTCACTCTTAACATCTTTCTCCGAGAGTGAAATTGTCACTAACCCCCTTATCCAGTCTTCCTTTCGGGAGACAAAACAAACAAACAAACAAACAAACAAACAAAAAAACAAACACAGCAGGTGTAGCAGAAAGACAAATCATCTTTATTTGGGTCAACAAGTTCAGACAGTAGAAAAGAAAAATGCAAAAAAACAACAAAAAAGACAGGCATACTACCAAAAAACAGTCCAAGTAAGAAAACAGTCCTTTGAATGCATAAGTGAGGTTACCTGTGCATTTCTCTGGTGAAGTTAGATGCATGTAGTGCCAGCAGGAATCTGTGGTCTAAACAAAAGCCTCGCCTCACAGAGAAGCTTTTACAGGTTAAATGAGCAAAAATTAAATTAACTGAGTACAAGTGTCAGTTCTTTCTACTTAGACTTCAATACAGGGGAACAAACATCCATGTTAATGTTTTACACTCAAAGCAAGACATGTTATTCAGATTTTTTTAAAAATACCCTGGAGATGATCCCATCATTATTTATTTGCTGGGATCTTCATGCGTTTTGTATTGAACTTTAATTTTCCTCATCTCCAGCTACACAAGACCTGCACTCAGATTCATACATGGGTAAGGTTAGTACATAGCCAAACATGCAGAATATGGAAAAATCAATTGATGCTGACTTTACAAGGGTGTGTGTTAAAATGGCATCTGATTCAAGAGTACAAATTGCCAAGGTTGACCTGGATTACACTCGTTTAATAAGGTTCACTAAATCTCAAAAGACGAAAAAGTAACAGTAGTAGTTCTGCAAATTAAATTTATCTAGAAAATTGAGGTTTTTCAATAAGTGAGAGCCGAAAATATTGAGGTCCTTTTGTCAGAGCTGGCCCTTTAACATATGTCAGGTTTCTCAAAATGAATCACAAAATAAAACTCTGCAGTGGTCCAAAACATAAACACATAAACATGGAGCGTAACAGCCACAGCATTGAAACCTCTCATTATCATCACAGTTGTGCTGGGAAAACTTGGCTACCAGCCTTCATCTGGTTGTTGAGATTCACCTAATCGCTGCTGCATACCAACAAGCTGCTGCAGCAGCACAACATCATAGATACACTCACACTGCAGTAATGAGGTGGACAACAGCAGGGAGGTGGTTTCAATGTTGTGACTGGTTGTTAATGTGCTTAATGCATGCAGACGTGTGCGTTTCAACCACATCCTGTCTATACAGTAAGCCTTATCTCAGGTGTTTCTTTGAACTATAAGGGGCACGTGGCTGCTTTTTCTCGTTCATCTGAAGCCGTTTCACTCTGAAGTCAGTCGTGATACAAACCCTGATGATAAAAGTAAATGGACTTTCAGACTCGGTGGTGCGGTTTGTGCTGAGAAGTTGTTTCACAGCCCTGTGTTATCCTATTTCTGAGTGTGTATCTGCTTACTTTAAAAAAAATAACATCAAGTGACATGATTAGAAAAGAGGAAATGCTCTCACAGTGCCTGGAGCACAAACTCAAAGAGGGCCAGGTGTTGTACTCTTTGGTGACGTTTCGATTAAGTCAGATTACCAGACCAGGCATGCTGAGTAAAGTTACAGGAAGCATACAGAGCTTTAAAGGAAATCCTACTTTCCCTGCGTTTGGTGCAGCTACATGAAGCTGGATGATGAAAACCTACGTCACTCGCACTATTTCTTTTGTATTGACTTTACTTTTACACCTCTCAACCAATCAGTATTTCTCAGCTGTTACAGAGCCACTTCTTCTGCATCACTACAACACTGCTGCTCCATCCAGAGAGGGAGAGCTGCAGCACCAGGAGGACATCTACACCCATCACTGTACAGCCAGCACTACTACATATCGTACTGCTGGCTGCTCTGACTGGGGGTCAGTAGTGGTGGTGGTGGTGGTGGTGGTGGAGGAGGAGGGGTTGCTTCTTCTGAGGGAGGGGCTGGTGCTGCGGCCTCATTAGGATTAGCTGTACTGAGGTTGGCTTCTTGGCCTACAGGTGGGTCTGGGAATGCTCCTGATGCTGCTGCTCCAGGTGGGATGTCTGAGGGTGGAGGAGGCATGCTGTTGCTGCTGCCCCCATCATCACTGGGGGCACTGCTGTTGGGAGTACTGCTCTCCCTGGGGAGCTCAGGGGGAGGTGTTGCTTTATCAGAGGAAGATGATGAAGTATCAGATGGTGGTGGTGGAGCCACCTGGGGGTCTGAAAGCGGCTCTGCAGGTGCGGCCTCATCTAAAGAAAGGAATGGATGCAGATTTGGTATAAACACATCTGATTTAAGAAATACGCCGTCTTTAAGGACACATGTCATTGACATTTAAAACCTGATTAATGAAGAATAGAATTAACTGTTAAACCACTCTTAAAAGTGCAATATTTGTATAAACGATGTTTAATGCTGTGTCCACTAAACTCTGCTCAGTTTTGATTAATTTTACTTGAGATGTTGCTAAAACAAGGTAAAACTCAACTAAAACTAAAGTAATAGTAGCTGTTCCTGACGTTTACAGCAGTTTCAATCCAATCCGGTTTTATCAAATCGAAAACAACAGTCACCTCAAAGCGCTGTACAAGCACTAAAGCACTTTGAGAGGTCAGTAGAAGCATTGGTTCAACAACATCTAAGTACTAAACAGTTTTCATAAATGTTAACCTATCATGCAGCACATTAGCTAGCTGTTTAACTATTAGTAATAAGCTGACATCCATGTTAGTCATTAGCAACATTTACAATTTGGAGTAATTAAAAAAAAAAGCCTTTTCATTCATTCTGTTGGTCCCACAATTAAATCAATACAAATAATGAAGGCATTATAGTACACATCAAAGGTGGGGAGTCATAACTGGGTAACGTCCCAGTAAATCTGAATTAAATGTTCATTGCTTCTTGTGAGCTCTGCAAAATTAATAAAACAGTTAAAGAAAAAATTAACTCCACTGACCAAACCTATCTATATACAGTGAAACTGCTTTGAACGACTCCTCCATCAACCCAGTGGCTATCAGGTGGATTATGATTGTACTTAAATCCAAACAAGTTTTAAGATTTAAAGCGTTTTATCCAACATGCCTTTTTCACACAAGCACTTTCCTTCTATATTTAAATATTTTCAAAAATTCTCACATATCGATGGATGAATCTTGGGGATTGTATTTTTCCCAAGGATATTTGGCTTGCAGAATGAAGCACCCAAGGATAGACTCACCAACCAGACACCCTCCCCACCCCCACCCCCCTGTGTATGTCTCTGTGTCCCCCCCACTGGTACCTGTCTCCATTGGTGTAGGTTTGTCCTCCTCCTTGGTCCCTGAGGTGGGGCTAGCATTAGTGCTGCTCTTCTCTGCAGCTTTGTTTCCAGCAGCCTCCTGTTGCTGTTGAGCAGCTTTCTCCGCCTGCTCAGCGGCCTCCCGCTCCCGCTCCTCTGCCCGGCGCCTTGCTGCCTCTTCAGCAGCAGCCATCTCTGCTGCTAGTTTCTCCATATCCACTTCCACCTTCTGACTGCACAGCTGGAAACAAACAAGACTCTCAATTAAACAAAATTTAAAAAGTTGCAAATGTCATAAGACTGAAGGCAAAGGGAAAGTAGTAGGCCTATACTTACAACACATAACAGTCTGTGGTGACAAATTTCTATCTAAAGGGATGTTTAGTCATCTAGAAATAAAGCTCTTCCTTCCTACACACCCAGCTCTCTCTAGGTAAATAAACAGTGCTGCTTTACCCGCTTCAGCTCAGTATTGAATGAGTCAGTGGTCTCCAGAAAACGTCTTTTCTTGTCTTGATGGCGGTCCTCAATCTGAAGAAGTTCAGCTTCAAGTTTCCTCTGAAATCACAAGCAATCAATCAGCAGGAATAGATCCTTCCTTTTAAATGTGAAACAGTTTATAAAACTAGTGCAACTACTTTTGGTTGTAAGCAAAAATCTTGTCACAAGAAAGCCAATCCCCTTTGAGGAATGCACATTTATATTAAAGTGTAAACAATGCTTTTGAATTGAGTTTGACTAATAGTAACACCACACTAGCTTTACAAGCTTATAAACAAAGTAACAAAATAGAAGCAAAAATGTCCTGCTAACATACCTGGTGCACCATAAGAGACTGGACCTGCCTCTTGAGGACCTGCATGCGGGCTGTGGTGACCACAGAGCGGACGTCAGGCACCACAATCTCACTGAGGATGTCACTAATGAGCCGGTGGTTTCTCTGGAAGCGAGCAGCTGCTGTGTGCTTCACTGAGAAACCATCATCATAATCTAGGTGGAGCGAAAAGACAAGATGGGCAGAACCATGACAAGGTTGTGAAGCCATGATTAAAAATCATAGATATCTTCAGAATTAACCTACCATCAGGATCTTCAGCAGGCTGAATGCTCATGTACGGCTCTCCTTTGTCCATACGCGACTGCCTCTGCCTGCTCTCCTCCTCCATTGCCGCCTCAGCCCGGTTCTTGGCGTTGATGTAGGCCAAGTAGGCAGGTGAGTTGTGGTAGGCCTTCAAAGAATCATTGTACTCAATCTAAGAGGAAGAGGGACAGGAAAAGAAAACAAGCCCTTTAAAACAACTCTGATCATTTCTTATTTTTCAATGCAGGGATTCTTTAGTTGTCACTTCTACAACTGCTGTTGAACTGCCAACATGTAAAGAAGGTATCCAAGAGCAACGTGTTACTTACAAAAGAAATTTAGGCTACGATCACACTGCAGGTCTTAATGCTCAGTTCCGATTTTCTTGTCTGCTTGTTCACACTACAAATAAAATGTGACAGCAAACGCGCTCTAATGTGAACCCTCAAAGCGGCCGCATGCGCAAAAGAAGACGTCACACACAACATGCTCTGTTTAGATCCAGACCAAACAGTATTGTTTGACTGATGGCGCTTAACATAAAGACTTGCTTCGGACTTTACGTTTCCCAATTTTACTTTAAGTTATAAAGTTATTTTGTTATTTACATATGGCCTAATAATTATCCTTATTGCTGTTTTAGCGGAGCGGTGCTTCAAAGGATAGTTGCAGATTTCTGTCAGAATCTGCAGATTATACAGTACAAATAAAATGTTCACGTTTCTCCAACGTTGACTTCCAAACAGTTTCACTAACCCTAACCCATCTACACTGGATGACCAGGAAGCATTCACGATGTCTTCTCGGGCACGTCTCCGGCGCTGATAATTGGCGTCTGTCTTGTGTCAGTGACGTAAAAGACGGATTTAATCCGACGTGAACATTCAAACAGCAGTCGCTTTCTGAAACATCAGATATGTCTCGGATTCAGTACCACATACGAGAGTGACCCAGATCGGATTTGAAAATATCGGATTTGTGCCGTTCACACTGTCATACCATGATCGGATATGGGTCGCATAGGGTCAAAAAAGTCGGATTTGATGCGCTTTCGCCTGCAGTGTGAACGTAGCCTTAGACTCTTGCTGCTCCTTACCTTCTCAGCCTCGTACTCATTAAGGTAGTCCTGCTTCTCTTCATCACTCAGGTCCCTCCACATGCCCCCAATAATCTTTCCAATCTCCCACAGCTTCAGGTCTGGGTTGGAAGCCTTTACTTGGTCCCATACCTTTCATATTCACATTAACACACACACACAATCAGGCAGGATCAAATGACGTTGACTGTTACAATACAAAGGAAATACAGGAGGCAAAGTACAGAGGTAAGAAACAGTTGTAAGATCTAACTGGATGAAATTATTAGTAAGGAAAAGCATAACTACTCAAGTGCTGCAAGAAAGCATGATGGAAAATATTCACTTATATATGGAATTCAATTTTTTTCTAAATGCAGGATCCTTTAGATCACATTTTGTTTTTGAGCATACAGTGTTAAAATTAAAGCTCTGAAACTAGAGAAAAGCAGGCAAGAGATGAGCCTATAAGGGGGAAAAATAGAGTGCCAGGGACAGATTATCCCTGTACGAGGAAACATATGGAGATGTAGCAATTTTGCATGTTGACAAACACAGAAGGCTACTGTGAGTCAACGGAAACAAAGTGGAGAGCCTCCACTAGGTGGCTGAGGTGGTGGTGAGGCGTCATGGCTTGGCTGTTTCCCACCCTCAAACCCCTGCCAGCTTTTCAGGGGGATGGGAGGACAAGCAGTAAAAGCAGACACCGTGGATGGGTGTCTTACCTTCCTGCTTACCTTCCGGCTGTACCGCATGTATGGCATCAGTGGCTTGTCTGGTGGTTTGGGAGGCTTTGGGACGGTGATGCCCGAGGAGTTCTGTGGAAAGAAGGAGAGAGGGGGCACAAAGAAGAAGGAGGAAAAAGTATGAATGGAGAGATGGAAGGTATGAAGCCAAAGGGAAACAAACAAACAAGGGCCAGGTTTAGAGAGTGAACAGAAAAAACAAAAACTATCATAAAACATCTGCTGATTATGGTCTGATATGGTTTGTGGAAAAGGTAAAACAACAGATGTGAATGTAAACATGACAATACACAATACTGAAATGTTCCTTAATGCTTTCATACAGTCCGATAAAAACAATTTTGATGTGTTAAGATGTTCTACAAGCCAAAGAATGGCTTTAAGTGTTTCAGAGCATCTCTGTAAGGCAAATGATGTTTAGATGTTTCACAGGCTGCTATCACCCCCTAACTGGGTGTTTTTTTTTGTTTTGGCTGTTCACTTTGATTTTGTTACAAAAAAAAATAAAATTCCAACATTGTCTTTATTTTGGGATTGGAATTCTAGAGGATTACGTGTGAACAAATCAAGCTGCCAGCTCTAATGTGTGTTCATGTTAGAAAACAGCACCACTGACTGAGTGCACAATGAGTGGGAAAATAAATACATTTTCAAAGTGAACAGTTTCCTGTAGCATTGCTTTCTCTGTGTTTTGTTCTGCTGTAATATATCTTGTTTTATGCAAGTGCACTCAGAGCCTGAAGGAAAAAACCTTGTTTAACAAAAGGCTGGCAACTACTGTTGTGATACAAGTTATCTCAGATTCGGTTTTAGGTTGTGCTGAAAGAACTAGCAACGTTTGGCTAGGGCAAAACATCTTTCGAAGATAATTCAAACAATAAAGGAACACATTCACCACAAAGGTAGTGTTTTGCCTATGCCACCATGCACACCCACAGGAAGGCTTGTGTTCTAGTCCGACAAGAGCAGATATACGTTCTGACTTGATTACTGCTAACTGCAGTGCAGGAACTGTTAAGGCCGGATTGGTCACGTTGAAAACGTGTTATTCCCCCCCCCCCACCAGGTCAATATGAAAATAAATCTTATTCAGTTTATATTTTTTCCAAAAGCAGAGCTGTTATCAAACGTTACGTTCCAACTGACATCACATCTTACTTTTTTTTTTTAATGCATTAATTTGTTTTTTCAACACACATTTATGCACGCAACTGAAGCTCTTTAAAGCTGCAAGTCATATATTCAGTTTCCCCACTTCAATATATACAGTCTAAGCCTTTCTTACAATCCTATCATTCTTCTTATACCTGGGCCCTTTCTTTAATCCAAAACATTTACTTGTGCTTTACACTTTCTGTTACATTTAATTTGTTTTTCAAATCGCTCCATCAATTCATTACCCTGCTGGAGCCTCCGGAGCTCCCTCCCAGTCGGAGGTTGTTGTAGGCCAGATGGCTGTAAGGGTTGTAGCCCACAAACCCTGGGGTGGAAGGCATTTGCTGATGGAAGACAAATGAGACAAAACACGAATGAGAAATGGCTCACACACAAGAGGGGGAAGAGGGATAAACATAAATAAGTGAAAAGGAGGGGGAAACATGAAAATACATGTATATATATATATATATGTTGACTTTTTGATTTGTTTGTTCCATGATCTTATCATGCAAGGCAAAAAAGGCAACTGGGTGGCATTAAGAATTAGTGCACAACAAAAACTTATTTAACTGAGTGTGTATCAGCAGATTTCAGCTCTACACAGTGCTTTGCACTGCATCTGAATGTAAGGAAATGAAAAGCATCAAAACAAGCATGTTGACTCTGTTACTTCACATATATGTCTACTAATAACATCAGCCAAGGTAGATTCTGCAAAGCTCTTCAGTCAAATAACAAACTAACTTGATCCCCATCAGTAATCTCAAACACGTGTGGCATGACAGGAAAAAGGGGTGAAAGCGATGATGGAGAACTGAAGAACAAGGTTTGTGGCAACCTTGGCACGTTCACACATTAAAGATTTAAAGGAAAGTAACAAAGAAAAGAAGCAAAAAAAATAACATGGCCCTTGGCCGCTAAACCATGAACACTAAGACTGGTGCTAAAAGTGGGACACTTACTGTTGTTGGGGCAGGGGGAGGGGGAGGAGCGTAGGATGGTCGTTCTGTTCAAAGTTTAAAAAGAAAGAGAGAAAAAGAAAAAAAAATGTTAGTCAACCCTTGCATACCTGCTGTGTACAAATGACATGTTTTCCCCGCTGTTTACTTTTGCCTGACAATAATACCACTTGAGTGTGAACAGTGAGGGTTCTTCCTAACTGTCTACTGTGAAAGTACTTCAGCCCCATTTTTCACTCCTCTGCATCATGAATGTCTGAAAACAGATGAACTTCTATATGAGGTAATCCAACTGACTGCTGCTGTCACCCAGGTACATTTTGCAATTCAATATTACTTTCAGTTTTCAGCCATAGACTATTCCTCATTTTTACATTTCCATGAACGCCAAAAAACTAGATCTGTAGCATTTCACTTTATCGACCAGCCTGTGCTGGTCCTGAGTGTTACTCTGATGCTCTTCGGGGTCTTAACTGTCAGTTGTACATTTTCAAACTCCACCACTGTGTTCTGCATCTCAAGTCCACAGTCCTCATTTCACTGCAACGTCAAACTCAATGTGACCGCAGAGCAGAACAAAGGCTACCATCACTATCTCCAGTTTGAATCAGTTGACTTTGAGTCTATACACAACACAAGGAACTGACTAAAGAGGCAGATAGTACATATTGGACACAAATCTGATTCTATGAGAAATAGTGCAACTGTACACACTCTTCAATGTCGTTTTTATTGAAAAGCCCACCGATCTAGACAAGATGACACTATGAAGCATGACAACCTAAAGCTTAAAATTCTGCATGACGGCATCCTATGTGCAAAAACAGCGCAAAAATGTGCTTTATGTTATCTGAGTCCCTTACTTAATGAAATAGTATTCCTGCATCTTTCCCCCACTGTACTGGTCGCATATATATTTATGAACCATAGAATGAGACAGGTGTTGGCATATAAAGGATATCAATGACTGATTTATTTACTTACTTGACATCGCAGCTGAGGAGCGGCCTACGGAATGGAGGCTATTTTCATGCTGGTTAAGCTGAAGAGGGAAACATAAAGAGAAAGGAACTCAACTACAGTCCACTTTGTAGTTTCGGCGTAGAACGAGGCAGAAGAAAAAAGCACCGGTAAATGAGCGGATAACAACAACAATGACTGACTGGGTTAAACGGGTTAGCATTAGCTTACAAGGCCTACTAGCTAAACTCGCCGACACCAAAACCTCTTTGTCCCATATTCATACGAGTTATCCATCGAATTTAATGACTCTAGGTCCAAACAGTAAAAGTAAGCAAACACGAATATGCTTTCATTCAAAACTATGTGACACTTTTAAAGAGCAAAACGCTTAAGCGACGTCTGTATAAGCCTTGCTGTTAAAGCTAGGTTAACGAAGAAGTAACCAGCTCCCGCTATCAACCAACATCAATTAATCAACCAGCCCAAGTTTCCTCTGGCACATGAAAACGTTTTCCCGCTTCTTCCCTGAAGTTACAAAATGCAACAGTGACACTTTTTAAAATATAAATTCGTGCATATATTTATATATACACACATGCTGGGAACAACATACAGCAATTCACTTAACCGTCCTTTGTTCCCTCTGTAGGGCCGCTTGTTCCGCCTCTCACGCACACACCGGAAGTGATATTTTTCAAGCAGGTCGTCCGGCGGATAAGAAATGAGCATTTCATAATAAAAGTATATTTGTGTTAAAATACTTTTTTTTGTTCATGTATTTAAAATATCCCAACATCCAAACTATTAATTTTTGTATTCCAACTACTTAAAAGTATGTGTAAACCGTGGAAAATATCGATGTATCTTCTTGCCAGAAAAGCGAAACCATCAAATGCCTTAAGCCAGGATAAAGGCAGGCAGGGGGAGATTCCTGTGGTTGTAGAAAGACAGAAAGATTTATTAGTCAATCCTTTAACCAGTGAGTCTGTGTTTAAAAGAGTTCTGTCATCCCTGAGCTATTACCCTAAGTTGGTGAAGTCCTGTTGTGAAGCTACTAGTTGGTTTTCTGAAAATGGACTTGATCTCAGTGTGACACCTCATGCTCTTTGCTCTTTATGGCTGACAAGCCATAAGCCAGTGAATGTACTCTGGTTTAGCCATCTTTGTGACATCAAATAAATATCATAATTTACAAAATAAAATTAATGTCCCATTCAATAAGAGGTAATACCAGCAACAGAGCCAGTTATCAGGAAACTATCTCTTGACGTCATACAGTGCACAACCTACGAAACCAGAATCGATGCCCACTGTTGGTCATTAGAAAAAAAACACATTCACTATTCAGATCTGGAAGCTACATCCATCCATTGAGTTCTGGTTACTGGCTTTCCTGTTGCTTATCTAGATTTTTATGGCTCTTTCTTTGGCATTATATTTCACAGTAGTAAAACCTACAGACTTCATACTATGTTATTCTTAAAACTAAATAATTTTCCATGTTTGTTACAGTGGTCAGTTCCTCCCCATTTTTATTTCCCATACTCTCAGTCGGAAGTATGCTTTTCATACCAAATCATATTCGTCATTTTTTTAAAAAGACATTTGTTGCCCTCTTTTGCTACTTTGATGACATGGTAGGGTTAAAAGAAATTCCATTGGCTCCATTTTTAGTGTTAATTCTGCTTACAAAGACAATAGCAAGCTGTAACCACAAGATGGCAGTAATGTAAAGGATGGATGCTAAGATATGAGCTCTTTGAAAACAACCTTTCAATGTCTTTCACAATTCCACTGATATTTGTAAAAACCACCAGTGTAGAAAAAATGTCTACACTGTAATTCAATTGACATACAATTAGACATGGTTCTGGATTCCTCATCATGTTAACGTTCATTTAATAATAATAATACAAGTCTTGTAATCATTACAAGTAATCTTTTACTGGAATTTAACTTGCAGTGCAGGAAACACAGAAACACTAGAGAGAAATTGTTCTGCACTGCAGTGACTCTTAAAAATAAAATGATTGAAGTACAATGAAAAACTTTTGTAAAACTTTGAGCACATACTCGGAAGATGTCGGACATAAATATTCCAATAGATATTCCAAATGTTGTTCTGGAAAAATCATTTTATGATGTTATCAATGCACTTACTTTATGTGCACATAAATCTTTCACTCCTCCTCTAAGCCATCTATGTCCACTGTGAGCGACCATCTTTGAACAGAGGCGGTGGTTTACGACACCAACTCTCTGCCATCTATAATCCAGTTTTGAGTTCCCTTCCCAGACGCCTTAACGCCCACTCACATCCTGGGCCATCTGACCTCAGGAATTGATAAGGTGGGGCCAGGTTTCACAATGAACTCACCCGAAACTCTGGCTGATTGGGACCCACACCCAGTTTCACACCTTGGCTCAGGCGATTAGAGGATCATCAGGGGGTCCTTTTGTCCCTCTGTGGGGGGATACTCCCACTAGGTTTATATCTGGGACTCTCCACCATTTAACCTTAGAACTGAAGAAACTTCTCGGATGAGAGGTGAAACGTCTTCAAGTAACTTAAAGAAGTCCAGACGCTTTTCTTTGCAAGCTCCTTTGACTACGATGACCTGGATGACTGAGAACCTTCACAGACATGGGGCCTGATTATTTAAGACTTTGTATGTGAGGAGCAGGATTTTGAATTCAATTCTGGATTTAACAGGAAGCCAATGAAGGGAAGCCAAAACAGGAGAAGTCTGCTCTCTCTTTCTAGTCCCTGTCAGGACTCTTGCTGCAGCATTTTGAATTAGCTGAAGGCTTTTCAGGGCATTTTTAGGACTTCCTGATAATAATGAATTGCAGTAGTCCAGCCTGGAAGTAATAAATCCATGAACTAGTTTTTCCTCATTACTCTGAGACAGGATATTTTTAATTTTAGAGATGTTGCACAAATGGAAGAAAGCAGTCTTACATATTTGTTTAATATGTGCGTTGAAGGACATATCCTGGTCAAAAATGACTCCAAGGTTCCTCACAGTGTTACTGGAGGCCGAGGTAATGCCATCCAGAGTAAGAGTGGTACATAGCCGATTATTAGAGATAAGTTGATCATATTTAAGAGTGAAGAATTAATTAATGGCAGGACTTCTTTGAGCAGTTTTGTAGGAATGGGGTCTAAAAGACACGTTGATGGTTTGGAGGAAGTAATTATTGAATTTAACTCAGAAAGATCAATTGGAGAAAAATAGTCTAACTTAACATCAATGGTACTAAGAGTAGCTGTAGATAATATTACATCTGTGGGATGATTATTGGTAATTTTTTCTCTATTGATTAAAATTTTATTTGTGAAGAAGTTCATGAAGTTATTACTAGTTAACGTTAAAGGGATGGTTGGCTCAACAGAGCTCTGACTTTTTGTCAGCCTGGCTACAGTGCTGAAGAGAAACCTGGGGTTGTTCTTATTTTCTTCAATCATTGACGAATAGTAAGATGTTCTGGCTTTGCGGAGGGCTTTCTTATAAAGCAACAAACTATTTCTCCAGGCTAAATGATGATCTTCTAAATTAGACACGGCATTTCCTCTCCAGCTTATGAGTCATCTGCTTTAGGGTACGTGTTTGAGAATTATACCACGGGGTCAGGTACTTCTGATTTGAGACCTTAGTTTTCACTGGAGCTACAGTATCCAGAGTCGTACGTAGTGAGGAGGTAAAATTATTAACAAGATAATCGACCTCTGTTGGAGTAGCGTTCAGATAGCTGCTCTGCTCTGTGTTGGTACAGGGCATTGAAGATGATAACAGTGGGTGGATTATATTCTTAAACTTAGTTACAGCGCTTTCAGAAAGACATCTACTGTGATAAAGTCTACTCCCCACTGCTGCACAGCAAATTCAAAAGTGTTAAATAATGTAAAGAGTTAATTTTACTCTAAGTAGAGTCACATTCTTTTAATGTTACTCTGAGGTGTAAAATGATAGTAGTTAAAATCGAGTGTTAAAAATGAGTGTTTCTATGTCAAATCTGGAGGTGTTACAATGGAAATATTAACTCTTGACCTCTTAACTCTATGACACCAATAGAGTAAATTCACAGACTCCGCCCCCAGCACCATAGGCTCCAATCGAAGCTGAAGTGAAGCCGTTTCAGAACATTTTGCTCTACATATTTGAGTTGTTTGCCATGCTTGGTAAGTCATTTTTTCAAAGATTGTTTCAATTATCATTATTAGCTTTTACTTCTGTGGCTCTTTGGAGTTGAGACAAAGCTGTGTGAAAGGCATTAGCCATGTTGCTCGGTGATAGCATAATATTCTGTTTTAGCTAGCTGAAAGGTATTGTTTGCGGGCAAATACCACAGCCTTGAAAAAAAGCTTGCATGTGAATTTTCAGTCAAACCTTTGGTCAAATACACTTAAAACAATGTCTAGAATGTGAAATGTTGATATAATGGTGCTACTTGAAGCCTGAAAACGATCTCCCATAAAAAAACAAAAACCGAGCAAACAGCAGTAGTAGATGTCCTGACTGGGTTCTACGTTAGCATTTAGATCCCTCCAGAATTTTGTGCACATGGTTTAGGTAAAAATGAAAAAGGTTGAGGTTTTACATTTAGTTCAGTATTACCTGTTGCCTGTGTCCTTGTCTTTTGGGAAAATACTTTACACAAGTAATGGCTCAAAAATGGCTCTTTTTTTTTTTACTGTGCTGCAATTGATTGTGCCATTAATTAGTGTCAACTAATTTTTATTCAATCTCCACATAGGATATGCTTGTGAAGATGGAATATGGGGGAGAGCAGAAGTGCGTTGCAGTTCCACAAAGTGATGAATGAAGGACATGCATATTGTATTTTGTATTTATTGAAATAAATGATGAGAATGCTGTTATTTGCATTCACCAGCTCACCTGTGTCAGACCTTTTGATAAACAAAATTCTAATGAAAGTGAGAACATGTACACTGTTACATCTTTCAGAAAATGTTTTGAAATTGTGGTGCACAGTTCAGAATAAATGTTTTTCAAAAACCATTGCGTCTTTTTAGTAAATGTTTATTTCCAAGAGAAATTTCTAGAAGTTCAGAACAGTAAAATTCCCGCTTTTTAGAATTAATTAGAAGATAACTCTTACGTAGTTAAACTAAAATACTCTTTGAGAGTTAATATATAAACTCTTAACACCAAGTGTTTAATTATCAACTCCAGACAGATTTGGTGTTTAACACTAAATCAGAGTTAACGTACCAACTCTCCAAAAAGAGTTAAATTAACACTCTCTGGTGTGGACCCATATAGACACTTTAATAGTGTTGAAATCAAATCTGACAGTGTTAATTTGGACATGCTGGATTTGCTGTGTGTGTAATAATGTCAATAAAAACAAGACAGTGCTTCAGGAGCACTGTGTCGAGGCTTGGTTCGTCTGGTCAGAGTCATGTGATCAGGTACATCCAAGCTTCATTCAGTGCATCATTGCTTCGGTACCTGATTCAGTGGTTTATACAGAAGTAAATCACTGCCAGGATTTGTGGCGTGATGTGCGAAAATAGTGAAACAGCGTGTGATATATTGAGAGTCATGGAGCCCGTGAGGAAGAGAGGATGCTCTGCCTATTCCTAAATAAAAAACAAACACAATAACTTATGTGTAATGTTTTTATTTTATCTGTTTATAAGCAATTCTACCCTAGGGTAAAATCATACCTATAAGCTATAATATATTATATATAAATGAACATGTCCACTGATCAGTTACACAGCATGTAAGCATAAGCATTACTCCCAGCCTTTTAAAAGAGCGTCTTATATATTTTTATATATAATGTATTTTTATCTATGAAGTTTATAAATATTCACAAGCAAAGGGAGCACACACTATGGCACATGTGTAAACAAGGATGGTTTATTCATCAAAATTATTTAGTAATCACACAGATATAACACTGCTTTTTTTCACCCCTAAAAATACACATTCAAAGAACCACAATTGTAGCCTAATTTCACACAAAATTCACACAGAAGCCGTTCATTTTAATTTGTAGGATTTAGCTGCTTTTCAGTTTTTAGCCACCAAAGAGGACCGTGTTTAAATGTAATGAATGACTAATGATCCCTTTTTATGATACATGCTTCAGTGCTTCAGAAAGCTTCATTTGGCCTTTACTAGTGAAAACACAGTTTTGTTTTTTTTTTAGCTAAAACAAAAATGTCAAAGCAGCTGGAAGTTCAAGTCTCCACAAAACATTACTTTGCAATAAATGCAAATGCGCAGGGGGCCCTTGGAGGGCCCTTGGGCCTCCGGCCTCTGGGCCTGCGGCCTCTGGGCCTGCGGCCTCTGGGCTAGCGGCTCGGTTCACTCTGGCACGCCGGTGCCCCCTCTAGCTTCTGCCCGGTGGCTACTGGGTGACCCCTCGTCTGGGGATCCTCAGCCCTTCCCATGAGGGTGGCACGGATGCCCCTCCGGTGGTCCTCCTTGGGCTCTTGCACTCTGGGGCCTCTGGATGTCTGGAGCCTGGATCTCCTCCATGCCTGCTTCCTGCCCTGGGGGACGGGGCTATGGCTCTCTACATCCTCTAGCAGACCATTACATGGGGAAACCATTTGAATACAAGCGCGCCGATCCACACAAGTGTGCACACGGGTGTTCACTGTTCGTAGACTTAAATCACACCTTTCTTGGCTGCTACCTCAAAGCACATTGTGCGCTGTCTGTCCTGCGTGCTGCACAACAACATTCAATATTTAGTATTTACTGCTGTTTGCACTTAGCTAGATTAATGCGATGGTGTTGTGTTTAGTATGTTGCTTTGTTTTGTTTTTTTTTGCTTGTTTTCTATTCTTTTTCTCTCAACAGGTGATCCAGGAGATATCCCACCCCCCCCCCCCCCCTTTCTCACTGTCCCTCTCCCCTTCTGTTTTTCTTTTCCTTCCTCTTTCTTTCTCCCTTTCCTATCCCTCACTCATGTCTGTCCCGTCTGTAACAACTGAAAATAAAATAAAATAAATAATAAAAACAAAGGTCGATCAAATGGACCAATACGGCAATGCCATGATGATCCATTTGGCAAAATAAATCCATTGGGTATCCTTGTTGGTCTTCAGACAACAATTCTGACGGCTAAAGAACCAAATGGGACAGGCAAAAAAAAAAAAAAAAAGGGTCGTTGACCAACAATTGATCGTGTGCCTCAACACATGAGCCAAGGTGTGAAAAAGGGTGTGGGTCATTATCACCAGAGTTTTCAGGTGAAACTATTATGAGACTTTGCCTCACTATATCATGAGACCTACTGAGCTCAACTGACACATGTGAGTGGGTGTTAAGGCCCTGGAAAGGAATCTCAAAACTGGATTGTAGGTGACATCTGTCATAGGCCATTTCCAACTGTTAAATATTTTCTTTGGTGAGAAGGAAATATTTAACAGTTTGCCTTGAACTAAAACATTTACATAAAAAGGCACCTCGTTAAAAGAAGAAGAAAAAATACATAAAATAATAAAAAAGACTTTGAACATGCATACAGCTATTTATTAGTCATTTTACTGTTCAACTTTATCACCATTGTTTCTGTATTTTGCAAATATGGAAATCTCACATTTAAAATGTTAGAAAAAAGATGGTTAAAAAATTTATATTTTGGGTATAGGTATAGGTTAATATGTATTTTATATTTCTCACTAATTTTCTACTATCTCAGTTATTGTGCTGAAGTGTGGGAGAATACATATGAGAGTAATATAAAACCCCTATGCTTGCTACAGTAGAAAATGGTACGAATGGTTCATAATGTTAAATATAGAGAACATACAAATAATCTGTTTATAAAATCGAAATTGTTGAAATTAGAAGATTTAGTGACATTACAGACAATTATTCATGTTCAAGGCAAAAAAATATGCATTACCTCTTAAGTTACAAAGTTTATTTGTCATGTGTTTAGGATGTGGGCACTGTAGAAGGAAATTTTACTTGTACTTGTACAGTACTATGTACTGGAATTTAACAAACACATTTTTCTTGCAGGAAACAGAAAAACATTTACCTAAAAATAAAAATGCAGTGCAAGATAGAAATGTTTCTGTATGAGTTCAAGTTCCTGCAGATTACATATTAAATCAATGAATAAGTTCTCAGTAAGCTTTAAATCATTTTGTAGACCTTCTATTGTTTATCCATATGTTGACAGTTGGCTTTGCTCCAGAGGGTGAATCATGTTACTGCTATAACTCGCCTTGCAGGCTTTTTCCATGTCTTTATTTATTAGATGGTAGTCATTGTTTTGTCCTGTCAAATGGTATGCTACCAGGTAGCTCACATGCAAGCTAAACATCACTGATTAAAGTATGTGCTAATAATAATGCAGTAATTATCTCTGATTATTGACAAACAATCAGAGATTTTTACTGGAAGTGCCAAGGATGTTATAAGCTTGCTGGATGCTCACACTACAAAGTGTAAAATGATACAAATATATTCATTAACACTCATGTTACGGATTCAAATATTGGGGATGGATACAAGAGGAAAACCAAAAATAACCACACTGGTCCGGCCGGGTCAAGTCAAACGATGATTTAATGAACACACGCGTGGGAGATGGACACCATACAGCAGACAGCATCAGATCTCAAAATGGTGGAGCCTTGATCAAACTCTTATAGCCTCTAGTGGCCCCCACCTAATCATAAAAGCCTAAACATTCACATTCTTTCTCACACACAGCGCCTAAGCTACGACCTTGGCTCCCTGTTTATCTGCTCCTGCTGAAATGGGGCAGTATGCTCTGTTCTCTTCTAAGCAGACAAATAAGGCGATGACTTTCTGCAAACAGTATTTCTTATAACTCACAGTATAATGCATCATAAAACAATATCATTCATTCACAATAAATCAGCAGTCTAATGTAATGCAAATCAGTTTACCAAATGTAATAGTTATCACCTTCTTCTAATTCAGGAGCATAATGCAAACTAAAACTACATAATAATTCACAATCTTTAGTTAGGGTCTAACATGGCATAAAATAATATTATAATCTGACACTCATCTAAAGTCATCATCTGCTTAATGTAGTGTATTAAAGGCAATGGACTATGAACTCAGTCTTACACTGTCAATTAGGAAGAAAATAATAAGTGAAGGATTTTTTTTTTGACCAGGTAAACTGCAGAGATGGAAAATGTCGTAGATGCACCAGATATTATTGGGAATGTGTTTGGCATTGGTCAAGGTATTGCCGGGGCACTGCCAACAGATCGTGCATGCACTGTGCAGATAAAGAATGAGTGTTCCACTTATTCTCTTTGTAATCCCTGGTGAGTTGTTAAAAAGTGCTGGACTTCAAATATTGCCCTATTTTTAAAACATGTTCTCATGGAGATGTATTTTCCTGTGTAGTGTGCACACAAAGAGTGGATGCTACGCCATTCCCTTCCCACCTACCATTCAACCGTCTGCTGAAGGGGAGGCTCAGTTTGTCAAGCGTCCATCCAGACTTGAAGGAGCAGTGGGCATCTTCACTTATGATCTTTGCAATAGTTCTTCCAAAGAGGCAACTGCAAAAATTGCCACCATGTTCAAGGTGCCATTAAAACAGAAGCCAAATCAATGTGGATTGTGAGTCTTTGATATTGGCACAGAGTGTAACCAATAGGGATGGGTACCGGTATCCGGTGCCATGATGGCATGACGGCTTTTCTCGGCTTTTTTTTAAAAGCCGAGAAAGACACTGTATTTGATAGCTTGCTGCGAGACCTCACACCGAGCACATCTACTGCGGGTGTGGTGCCTGTTATCGGACCAGGAGTTAGCAACATCCCCCAAAAGAGTAGAGTCCTGGCCCCTAGCCCTGACAGTGTAGCAGAAATGATGACGGATGATGATGGCAGCAGCAGCCGTTCTTCTCTGCGTGAGTAGCTTAATGTTGTTCGTGTGTAATTTACGTTGAGTAGGCTAACCACGTTATTACATTAATGCACGTGTTGCGGAAGTTTTCCACTTAAATAAAGCCTGCAGACGAGCGATGAGCGGTAGCTAACATTCTTTAATCAAAACACACAAAGAACAGACAACCAAGCTTGATGAAGTCCCTGCATGTCCGCGGGACAGACGGTCAGCAGAGTCTCTCTGAGTCTAGCATGGCTCTCAGTTAAATACCTTCTTCAGGAACAAAAGGCAGTACACAGCTGTTTCACACCTTAAGGTTCACACTCCCTTGCTACTTCCCAGAGTCCTCGAAGAGACAAAAGACTGGTCCTCTGAAGTTCCTGTTTCCCCCAACATCCTTACTACACCCCCTACCATTTGTCTTACAGTATGAGTGTCAGACATGTTAAAATCCAGTGGCACCAAGGCATTACAATAACGTGATTAATACCTAAGTGAAAGAAATTCCTATACAATCCCACCCTTTGATTCTTAAATCAAGAATCACATTAAAACCAGAATTTCTTTCCTGATATTCTGTTTATCACATCAACATTATTGTACACTTAAAGTCACTTCACTGTTCTCCCACCACCTTTTGTTCATCTTTAATCTTCCCCACAATCTAAGCTCCCACATGCAAATGGAAACAACAATGATACAGAGGAAAGGTCTTCTCCAGAGTGTCAAAGTACTTTGCATGGCAAAGTGAAACAGCATTAGGTGGACATTCTCAGTCACAGTCATGACTCCTGGTGTCTGTGCCATTTACAGTCATAATTCCAACGCTGATCTTCCTTGCGCTATCACTTTTGGAGCTTGCAACGCTCTCCTCATCCCTTGATTTCTGTTCCAACGCGGCTGTAGATTTAAAGCAGAGCACATCGTACACCTTAGTTGTCTTCCTCAGCGTCAACGACGAAACTCTTTCATTTTATTTTAAGATTTTGCTGTTCAAAATCTCCTCGTGACAATCCTTTGGAAGCCCAGTGGTGCAGCCCACTGTCGTTTGTCAGTTGTCCTGGAGATGGTTCCTGCTCCTCAATGGTCCTCTTGAAGCGTTCTCTCCCAGTCATGGTCTGCATCTGTGCCTCAGTCAATCCTTCCATATCCCTCATGTCACGGTTCCTGCAATTTAAAAATGAAAACTTCCCCTCTTTTGCCCTATGTTAGCTTATCACAATTAGACATGCACAATAAAGTTGTGCATTGTCTCTTAAAAATTCCCAGGGATTCTCCCCTAGAGTAGCTTCACTCCAGGCCCTGTTGTAAGAAAAAACATTAGCCAGTGGTGTGTCCTGCTGTAAATCATGTGATTAGATCATATGATTAGCCCTTTGCTGTGGAAAAAGTGATATAGATGTTAGTGCAGCGCATCTGCATGCACACTTTCTCACAGTGACCTCTGCACTGTAAACAATACAAGGTCATGAATAACACACCCCTGGTAAATTCACAAAGACACAGAAAGTGGCAATTAAAAGGTTAAGTCAGCATGGCCCAAAAGCCCATGCAACCCAGGATGTTGCTGTCATCTTTCTGCTCCTGTAAAAAGAAACATACATACATACATATATCCACCCTTTTGTCACTCTGGGTGGAGGTGCAATCTTGCATAGTCAGTCCCCACAGTCAGTCCCCATTTTTTATTTGCTGACAGTAGAACCTCTCGTGACGGAATAAGTTTCTACTGCCAGCAATGACGTCATTTCACAAAAAGAAAAAAAGAATTTAGACTGGATTACCCTGCCGAATCCTTTTTGACAGGGACTTGTTTTCTGATTGTCCCAAATAAGTGGCTTTCTCCCGAGCCCATTTTAATTTTGGAGAAACTCACTTGCGATTGTTCAACGTGTTGTGTAGCGCTTTCGATTCCGATCTTGCAGGCCTGCTTGAAAAAGAGAAAATTGCCAAACAAAAAATCTCAGTGCACTGTTAAAATCAAAAAATATGAAGGCCTCTTTTTAGAAGTTGTCTAAGTGTACTTTCTTAGAATGATGAAAAAACAAAACTAATTGGCAGGTTCAAAGTGGTACCAAAAGAAAATGCATCAGTAAATCTCCAAAACTTTCATCCACCAGTCACACCTCACACAACAGCAATATTCTATCAGATAATGAGTTTTTGTTTTCCCCATGTACCCATGATAAGACCTCCCTCACACATCAGAAACAAGAAACTCAATAATCTATTAGTCTCCACTCATCTGACCCCCCTGCAGCATTCTGTTCACCCCTGCTATGATTCAATCATCCTTCCCCTAAAATAATACTAGTTCACTAGTCTATGTATCACTTCTTAACCCACTAAGTGAACCGGACAAGATGATGGTAACAGAAACGCATGCTTAAAATGCTATTTGGTCTTCATGAGCTTCATTGCATGTGTGTTTGTGTTAGTAGGATTGATGCATTTTTCTGTTTGTGTAATTTTTGTGTACCTCTCCTCTTTGCGGTGCTCCAGACACTTTTCAATTCTCCACGCAAGGCAGTCGTTTTTCTTCCCAGTTTTCTAAACCCAAATTTCATTACCACACTAAACAAAAAAAACCAAAAAAAAACTTCCTACATGTCCTTCCCTGCTCCTTCCACTGTGGTCTCATCTCATCTCTCCCCCTTGCAGCAGTCCAGTGAAAGTCAGTTGTCTTTCAGCTTTGTCCTGTGTTTTCCACGGTCTCATTTTGCCATTTTGCTCCAAAAGTGGCAAATGTCCAACTCAGGCAGTCTTTTCAAAAGTGCGCGTCTATCCATCCAGTCATGATGATGCCATTTTGCTACAGCTGCTACAGCTCACCCATCTGCAGCAGTCCCCTCAAAATCGATGATCTCGGTGGTAACTGAAACACACGGCTCTGTGACTCCTCCATTTCCTTCGCTTCAACAGTTGGTAGGACAAAGGTACCTTTTCCCTCAGGGGTGATCAGCCCGTCCACGGAACCGTGAAAGAAATTCCTATACAACAGACATGAGATACTGCTCTATGAGGAGGTGGCCAATGTCCCACTTTTCAAGATGAAAACTCTGATTCTGATAGGTGCTCAAGGTGTGGGGAGGCGGAGACTAAAGAATAAGCTTATACTGAGGGATCCACAGCTCTTTGGGACCATAATTCCATGTATGAAGTCTGATATATTCCATTGCCTTATTGCTTCTTATTGCTAAAGTAGCTAGAATTGTTTTTTGTTACATTGAGTGTGGTAGGCCCACAAACCCCTATGCAGGAAGTTGATTTCGGCTCTCTGATTAAAAAAAGATCTTGATCCCTGATCCTCTGATCAGTCCCCTCTGCATCATCTGAGTCTCAGCCAGTAGATGGTGCAGAGGGGACTCGCTCAACCTGACTGCCTTCATGTCCAGATGTCTTCCCTGCTTCCCCTAATAGGAAAAAAGCTGACTAGCTTTGCAGGTCAAACCTTTTTGATTACACCTGTTGTGGCACTTGTTATCCTGGGATGGTTTCAGAGGCCTGTACAACAGGCCCCAAGGGAAGATATTACTGGGAAAGGCTAGAGCAACCTATTAGAGCTAATATAGATTAACACTCACCTTTAATGTTTCTCAAAGGGTTGAAAAAGGAATGGCCACAGTTTAGACTTTAATAGTAGAAGATTTTATTAAAACAACTTTTCAGAGTGGGGTCTGCTACCAAATGTGGCAGACAAACTGACTAAAATGTCCACCATCCATCTAAAAATTTTTACATTTTGGGTTGGAGAGCTGAAGACCCCAATGAAAAAAACACCGAGGGAACAGTTTACCCTGCCCGGGATAGGGTTACCGGGGCCCCGCCCTGGAGCCAGGCCCGGGGAGGGTGCCCGAGGGCGAGCGTCTGGTGGCCGGGCCTTAGTCCATGGGGCCCGGCCGGGCACAGCCCGAAGAGGCGACATGGGCCCATCCTCCCGCAGGCCCACCACCCGCAGGAGGCGCCATAGGGGTCGGGTGCATTGTGTGCCGGGTTTGCTTAGGCTGCTGCCCCCGCGACCCGGCCCCGGATAAAGCGGATGAAGATGGATGGATGGATGGGTTGGAGAGCTATGTTAGCTGGCTTGAGCTAATAAACTGATCATAGTAACTTCCTTGTATTTGCGCAGACACCTCCAGAAAACCCAAAAAGGGAGAGCGAGAGAGTCGGATGTTTGCTTTCACTACCCGCAGCAAAATGGAAACAGACATCAAGAACGGGCGCTATCTAGAACATGGAGAGTATGAGGGCAACCTGTACGGCTTGAAGATCGACTCCATACATGAGGTGGTGGAGGCAGGGCGGGTCTGCATACTGGACGCCAACCCTCAGGTGTGCACATACATACTCTTGCTCAAGACTTTTCTGTTTTAGCAGTAATCATAAGCAGCAGCATCTTTACTGTTGTTGTGTGAAAATTAAGGGCTACTTTGACAGAATCCTGTATACATTACACACATGCTTCTAATAGTTTCTATTGCCAGTTTATTAAAGTGAAATGCTCTAACTTACGTTGTGCTAGTGGAGTCATAGACTGGGTGCTTTCTGTTGAGATGCTGAATCAATGTCGTTGTGCTATTGTGGTAAGCTGATTCAGTTTTACCATGAACACACTGTACAGCATTTTTATTTTTCCTTTGTTTGAAATGGTCCCAAACTTTAGATAGTTTTCATCTTTTTCTGTGACTTTGCTTTTCGCTTCTTCTTCATCTTCTCTGCTTTTCTGATCCGACCATCAAGTCAAGACCGCTCCGTCCACATAAAACATGGTGATCACTAACCAGTACATGGCCTTAAAGTAGAAAAATTTGGACTTGATATTGCACATAAGTATTGTGCATAATATTGCATACAAGGGAGACTGGGCGAAGGTTAACACAGTGTATTGGATGTGTGTGTGTGTGTGTGTCATCTGAAGAGACCATGTTGTAGAATCTGACAGCAGTTGGAAGGAAAGACCTGTGAAATCTCTCTGTCCCACATCGTGGGTGCTGCAGCCACTGAAGGAGCTGCTCAGTGCTGTCAGAGTCTCCTGCATGGGGTGGGAGAGAGACTTTGATCTCCTGCATCCATTTGGGTCCACAAAATAAAACCCTCCACATTCCTCACATCCCATGACAACTTCTCTACTTTATCTTAAATCTGTTTGACACAGTCAGTCCCATTCAGTCAGCATAGAGTCATGTGCCTCACTCAAGGGCATCTTATTAAAAGCACTGATAGAGAAAAAGTCTTTCACTGTCGTCAGTCGGTAACTTGTGGTGGATTAGCCCAGTGGGTCAAAAAGTTTAGAGCCTGCAAGAGACTCTTTCAGTCTATTCAATTCAATTCAATTTTATTTATATAGCGCCAAATCACAACAAAAGTCGCCTCAAGGCGCTTCATAATGTACTTGTGTTGATTTTGCTTGCGTGTCTTAATTTTAGTCTCTCAAAGTTCTGCGGACCTCTGAGTTCTTGCCCTACATCGTGTTCCTTCAAGCTCCAGAGTTCGAGGTGCTCAAGGCCATAAATCAGTCAGCTGCAGAGGCAGGGGTCGTCACCAAGACGCTGATGGTAGGAATTGCTCACAGTACAACCATATGCACATAAAGAAGATGAATAACTCAGGAAGCAGCAAATAATGAGAAATCAGTCAAAGCAGAAGTCCTGTGATTAACAGCCCTGCTATCTGTTTTCCTTCACAGGATGAAGAGCTGCAGAGGACGTGCGATGAGAGTGCTAAAATCCAGACAGCTTATGGTCACTACTTTGACCTCAGCATTGTCAACGACAACCTCGACGAGACATACCGCACCGTCAAAGCAGCGCTGGAAACGGTTTCCAAAAACCCCCAGTGGGTCCCGGTCACCTGGGTGTTCTAGAAAGAGACATGTGCTGGACTGAGGAGGGAGGGAACAAGAAAGGAAGCAGGCACTGAAAATATTCCACTGAGTATAAATGATGGGTAATAACTTCACAGGATAACTTCTCACATTTCCATAATTTAAACAGGATATATTTTCAGTGCTGCAAAGAAAGCGTGGAATTGAAGAAGGAAAGAGATGAACGAGGAGGTGGAAAAAAACCCTTCATTTCAAAAAGTGTGCATATGCATGTGTGTTCCTGTTTACATAGAGACTTCAGAGCAAAGACTTGTGCCATTACTGATGATTATCATCAGACATTGTCATTGTTTACATTTTTTGCATTTAATCAGTGCCATCTCAGTGCAACTCGGTGCCATTAGGAACAAGCAAGCTCCATCTTTCACTTTTGTAAGTGTACAGTTTCTCATCATGAAATCAAAAATAGTATCCCACTGCCTTCTACAGTAAATGTGGATGTTTTGCATAAAGGTTAAGTTGTATAAGGTTTCCTATCAATCCCCTCACACCCATGGGCAAAGCTTTTTTTAGGTTAAGTCTGGTGAGGCCGTCATAATCTTTAAAAAATGTCTCTTGTTCTGGAGTTGGTTGAAAAGTGAAAGGACATCTCTTTCAGGCTTTTAAAAAGATTTGATTTAAACTTTTATTGGTTACAGACACTAATCACTGAGCAATAGCATCTAAATGGTACATGACCATCAGTGGCAATAATTGATTAAATTTGTTTGAAAAGTCAAAGTTAACATCACATCCAGACCAGAGGTCTCAAACTCCAGTCCTCGAGGGCCGGTGTCCTGAAACCTTTCCATGTATACCTGTTGCAACACAACTGAATACAATTAGTAGGTCATTAGCAAGAGTACATCACTCGAGTATAGAACTTGACTGCATGCAACCCCTAACCCTACTAAATTTGAGTAATGTAAGTGTTTGGAAAAATGTACTTCTAAAAGTACTTTTATTGCACCATGTTCATTCACTCATGAGCTGCTGTAACGTGAATCAAATGGCTGAATAGCCACCTCAGTCCTCAAGGACTAGAGTTTGAGACCTGATCTCGATCAAAACCTAGCATGAAACCTCTCAGTCAGGTTTAAACAGAAAGAAACATTTTTTCTAGATTCACCTATCATAAAAAACCAGCTCGTCACATTTGATTGATTGAATCTTTATTTTGAACATGTTAAAAAAGTACAACAACATAGAATTAAAAGAGACAAATAAACAAAGCAAAACAAAAAGAAAACGAGCAACCACAACTACAAATATCTTTTATGTTCAAAAAGGAGCAGGAAGAAGCATGAGCTTATTTAATCCCACCCCTTTTCCACTATCTACTAATTTATAGACTACCGAAATACCTCCTTGCAATCACATTATGTGTCATGTGTATTTTTTTTTTTTTAATTATTATTCTTTTTTTTTCTTTTTTTTTTAAATTTATTTTATTTTATTTTATTTATTTATTTTTTTTAATATATATACATATATGTTTCTATCTATCCATACATACGTATTTACACATACGCACATATACACATTTTCAATAACCCCATTAACACCTCAAAGGATACACAACCTACAAATATATATATACCCATACCAACATACCCGTGCACCCGCACACACATGAAAATATTAGACAAGAACACCCTATCAAATCTCTACCTCCTCCCTGTACCCTGTAAAAACCATTTCCTTAAACCGCTTTTTAAACTGTGCCATGCTCAGACATTGCTTTATATCTTTACTTAGTCTGTTCCACAGTTTCACTCCACACACAGAGATGCAAAAACTTTTTAATGTTGTACGGATACGAGGATGTTTTAAATTTAATTCCCCCCTCAAATTGTATCCCCGTTCCCTTTTAGAAAACATTTTTAGAATATTGTCAGGAAGCAGGTTATTTATTGCTTTATATATACATTTCACTATAATCTCATTTTAACTTTGTTTCAGTGTGCCGCACAGTCGCTTCTTTAACAGTTTTTCAATAAGTAGCATACTGGGTGGGTCACATGGATTAAACTATGATTTAGAGAACAAAAAAGAATCAACGAATATCCTCTTCATCCTATGGAGCAGGTGCTGAAAAAAATAGGACAAAGAAATAAATGAGAAATCTGGAGCTCTGCATTCAGTGAACTGTTAACTGTTTCTCTTAAATCATGATTTACTCATAATGCTGGCCTCCTCTCATGGTTCTCTTACTAAACCTGAACCCTCTTTAATTCAATTTAATTCTTTAAATCAACATGTCTTGAAGTTCTCCAGAGGCCTGATAATGAACTAATCATTTGATTCAGGTGTGTTGACCCAGGGTGTTATCTAAACCCCTACAGGCCTGATTTAAAACATAACCATTTACTTGATGATTTTCTATTTGATTTCTGTAAAGGTTTCTCATCATATTCCAAATTTAATAATTGTTCGCAGACACTTAAAATTGATGTAAGAATTCAGTCAACCCACTCAGTAACATTTTGACAGCTAATTTTGAGTTTCAGTCTTTTAACTACAACACCATTTAGTTGTAGATGTATTTTAAGCTTCTAACCTCTTTTAATTTTAGTGTAGTTTTAGTCGACTAAGTATCATAAGAGTACAGTAGGCTAATCCTGAAGTTGAGTGACTTCACTTAAATATAAGTATGTTGTATTTTACCAGTAAGAGTTGCTCCAAACGGTTACAGAGCATCTTATTTTCCTCAATATCCACTTTATGTCTTTGTCTTATCTTCTCTTCTACTCAAGTGTTGACATTTTGTTTTGTTTTCATGACAAACAGGGAGCTTCCCTCCAACTTACCCTGTTAGTCAGCGGCAGATGAAATACGCACAACTAACCTGACCGAAAAAGAGAGAGATTATTTCTGATTGGATCGCCTCCTTTCTGCCCAATATATATTCGATGACAACAGTGTCAATACACTTTGTCATAGTTTTTCTCCTCGAGCATTCTTTTTTATTTAGTTGTCATCATGTTTTAGGAAAACTATGATAGAAATTATTGGTCAATGAGATAAACAAATACAAATTTTATTTGTCACATACACAGTACAACATATAGTGAACATGTAGTGATATGCTTGTGTCCTGAATGACTGATATTTAACTGTGCATCATTTATGCTGATAACTTCTAGGACCAAATATGTTTGCAAAGGTGTGTGGCTGCACAGCAGAACACAGCCTCTGCAGGCTGTTATAGGTGGATCTAGACCTAGAGTTCAGTTTGGACCAACTAAACATACAGAGTGTCAAGAATATGGAATAAAAGTGCACACATCAGGAAGAAATCAAACAAACACAAGCTGTGAAACAGTACATTGAAGTCATTGTACAAAGCTTTCTTTCACCAGAATGAGTTATTCTGTTTCACTCATCCTGTCATTCTCAGTTAGCACTTTTAATTTTGATGTGTCTGTGATTTTTTTTTTGTTTTTTGTATTTCTTGCGTGAGCTGTAAAAAGTTTGTAGATAGAATGTAGATACACAATCATATAGAAGGAATGATGCTCCCCCCTCGTATTTACAGTATGAGACATGTCAGTGGTAGCCTGAGAGTGAAGACCACAGCAGCTGACCTACATCAAAATAAATGTAAAACAGTATTTTCACCATTTGAATGTCAACACAGTGTGTTGTCTTTTGTCTGTCTTTGTTTTTGCCCTTCAGTTGTAGTGTCACTCTCAGGCCACCGTACTTGTCACAGTTTCCACAGTGCTAACTGAAGTAAAACAAATCTTTGTATTTATTTTTTAATTTCATGTATTTTTTGTGGCAGCTACTTAGTATTTTGATGCACAATCGCTCAGCGATATAAGAAAATTTGGTGTTTAACAGTGAACAGAGTCTGGTTCTTTAGGCTGTGTTAGGGGAGCAGTTTTTAGTCAGTCTTTGTAAATAACATTTATATTTATGCTCTAGTTTTTAAAGATGGCTTCAGAAAAGCAGATTCTTGCCTGGCAGCTATACATGTGACATCTGAATATGCTGGAATAAAACCATCATTACTCTTGAGGACATTCCAAAACCTCACTGTGTCCTTTTTTTCAATGAAATGTCATGAATGCAATATTCGATTTTTGTCACCGTAACGATCATCAAATCACAGAAAGATTTGATGATCTTGCGATAATAGACTTTCCTGAAGGCAAAACAACAAAATCTTTGCAGTCATGCGGTGAATTAGACGATGAATCAGTGTTGAACCTTGGAATTATTTTGTAAGGCTGCTATTAGTGATGCTTCTGCCTCTACAGAATAAATGATTCAATTATAATTATTTGTGATTATTTTTCTTCTTTCTGCATGTTTTTAGGTGCTTAAAGCCTCAATTATTCATGTGCACTTTTATATTTAATAATTTTATATTTTATAAGTTAAGTATTATAAAAGACACTTTGGATTCAATTCAATTCAATTCAATTCAATTTTATTTATATAGCGCCAAATCACAACAAATGTTGCCTCAAGGCGCTTCATAGATACAGAGAAAAGCCCAACAATCATATGACCCCATATGAGCAAGCACTTTGGCGACAGTGGGAAGGAAAAACTCCCTTTTAACAGGAAGAAACCTCCAGCAGAACCAGGCTCAGGGAGGGGCGGCCATCTGCTGCGACCGGTTGGGGTGTGAGAAGGAAGACAGGATAAAAGACATGCTGTGGAAGAGAGACAGAGATTAATAACAGATATGATTCAATACAGAGAGGTCTATTAACACATAGTGAGTGAGAAAGGTGACTGGAAAGGAAAAACTCAATGCATCATGGGAATCCCCCGGCAGCCTACATCTATTGCAGCATAACTAAGGGAGGATTCAGGGTCACCTGGTCCAGCCCTAACTATATGCTTTAGCAAAAAGGAAAGTTTTAAGCCTAATCTTAAAAGTAGAGATGGTGTCTGTCTCCCGAATCCAAACTGGAAGCTGGTTCCACAGAAGAGGGGCCTGAAAACTGAAGGCTCTGCCTCCCATTCTACTTTTAAATACTCTAGGAACAACAAGTAGGCCTGCAGAGCGGGAGCGAAGTGCTCTAATAGGGTGATATGGTACTACAAGGTCATTAAGATAAGATGGGGCCTGATTATTTAAGACCTTGTATGTGAGGAGCAGGATTTTGAATTCAATTCTGGATTTAACAGGAAGCCAATGAAGGGAAGGAGGAGTGGCATGATGGATGCCAGGCATTTTTCCCTCAAAAATAACAAACGCTGAATGCAAACAGTTAAACAGGAACCAGCCAATGATATTGTAATTAATGTAACTTGTGTAAACCATTACTTTTTTTTTGTCTCTCTGGCTCCTCATTTCCTCCACATAGAGATGAAAACATAAAAACAATGTCCAGCACTGTCAAGAGCACGCCAAGTCAACCCTAACCATGTAGAAATGTTGGCCAACTAGAAGCCTACCAGCAATTTATTGCACAGTCTGACATCATAAAGGGGATAATGGCACCGACCTTTGACACTGCAAGCCAGTGTTTATTTTTATTTTCCACAGACATTCTGAAAACATTCAACCAGGAAAAGCATTTTTCAAAAACTCAATTTGGTGATCTAAAACTTCTGGAAAACCAAATTGCACAGTGAACCTATGCTTTCCCAAAATTGCTGTGTACATGTAGAAAGAGTTGAATTAACCTTTCCTGAAACACAAACCAGATTACTGGAGATCATTTCAATCTTTTGTACAAATGTGTTTAAATGTTTACTAATAAATATCAAGTGAAAAACGTTTATTAATAATTAATAAACAAGTTTATTTTGTGTTCCAAAAGAAGAAAAGAAAGGTGGTTTTCGATACCTTAATATAATGTTAATGTCACTTTAACCTGCAGTTTGATGTTGGCTTGAAGGAGAGGTCAAAGGTCAAATGTGACATATTTTAAATCTTTATATGGTTCTTTCAATACAATACCCACCACCAATGTTCCCTCTAAGCTGCGTGTGTGCGCAATTGCGCACTGCTGGCACGGTCTCTGCGCACAGAAAATCTGCGTTGCGCACAAAAAAAAATCTAACCTGAATTGAAATTAAAATGAATACTCTGACAATTCTCTTTTGCAGTGTTAGTCAGTAAGTGACTGTCTGCTCCCGTATGGAATTAGAACGATGGCACCTTATCCCATATTCCAGCCAATAATGCGATTCACATGCGTATATACGCAGCTAATCAACGTCGACACGCTGTGACAGATGTTTTAGCTAGCAAAGCGGCGTGGCTGATGTGGAGTGAAGCCACGTTAATGACAACGTTACAACCATTGGAGATGTGAGCAGGACAGACGGAACAACTCACGGAAAAAGTTTGGACTTTATATTGTGTTTATTAAAATTGTGTTGATCGGCCACGTAAAACCAGAGTTATGATAAAAATATCTGCAATGTTTGGTTTTCTTCCTGAATACTATCGTTGTTTATATTTACTGCGGGAAGAAACGGTAAAAACTGCATTTTATAAGGAAAACGCTCGAAAGCGCTCTCCGCCTGTGAGCAAAAACAAAACCAAAAAAACCCCCCACCCTTTCTTATTGGTGGAAAAATGTACCCTGTCGACCAATCAAAAAATGATATGGCAACATGGCATTTAGTGGTTTAGGAAGGGGGAAGTTTTAGGAGTGACGGCGGTGTTTTGAGATGTGAGAGATTTGCAACGTTTAGCGCAAATCTTGTGTAGTTAGTGTGTAGTGTAGTCAATAGTGTTGTTGTGTGTGTCAGAACAATGAGGCGACTGCTGAATGTTACAGGTGTTACAGCAGTGATACATCTCCTGTTGACAGGCCTGCAGGTATCAGGCTGTTGTTCTCCTTTATCTCATAGTGGACAGAAATTATTTTTTGGAGTGGCACAAATAATTTGTGTGGCATCAAATTTGATGCAGAACAGCTGATTGTTCTGTAAATAGTTTGAAATGTTTATTTTTTTTAAAAAAAAAGAAAACCCCGCCTTGGCTGCATTTTTAGGTAAACAGCTGCAAAAACTTTTTTTGCATAACTCTTTTTTGAAGAAGTAACTATATAATTAATTGCCCAACATTGGTCATTATATACTGTATTTTGCAGACAGAGAGTTACAGACTCTCTCCCAGACCACAGACTCATAATACAAGTCAGAGCTTTATAAAAAATAAAAATAAAAAAGAGAAAGTTTTGTTTTCAAAATTGGAGTTCAAGTTATTTTTACTTCCAATGGTGTCAACATACTACACAGGTCATGAACAAGATTTATTTATTAATTTTTATTGTAAGTGGGCTAAAGCAGTTAATTAAAAGTAGTCTAACATAAATGCTGTAATTTGATTATTTTAATAAACCATGTAACTTGGATGGATTTGATGCTGGCGTGACCACAGTGCACACGTCTGCTGTTGCTCACAGTGGTCCAAGGGACCGCTCAGGGAGTTTGTGTGTTCGCTCAGACACATGAAAAATTAGAGGGAACATTGCTCACCACACCAAGAATCATAGTTTCTATGTTATATAGCTTTTTGTCAATTTTCAACTAAATCACTATTTTACCTTGAATACCTTGCTGGATGTAAGCCAGAGTTTAATGGCTCATTAGCATGAACCCACTTTACACCCCAACAATCTTCTATCAAAATTCATTAACAACTTTTCAAGCTATCGTGTTTAGAGGGAGAATGACATGACCAAAGACATAACCTCCTTAATGATGCTGGGATAACAAATATGATCAAAACAGAAGTCAAAACTTTTCCAAAATGGACGGATGACACAACAGAGGTGGGTCTTATCTCCAAAGGTGATGAGATGGCTTACAGGGAGGTCAGCACCCATTCACACTGGGGCCAAGAGAACCATCTCACCCTCAATGTCACAAAGACAAAAGAGATGATATTGGACTTGGAGTTACCGCTCAGGCGGTAGAGCAGGTCATCTACTGATCGGAAGGTTGGTGGTTCGATTTCTGGTTTCCCCTAGGCTGCATGCCAAATATCTGTGGGCAAGATACTAACCCCAAATTGCTCTCCGATGCATCCATAAGAGTATGAGTGTGTGTGAATATTACTTAGAAAGCACCTAGAAAAATGTGCTTGTGCAAATGGGTGTGAATGGGTGAATGCACAAGTTGTGTAAAGCGCTTTGAGTGCTTAGAAGAGTAGAAAAGTGCTAAGAACCAGTCCATTTACCATTTACTTCCAGAGGTGTAGAGAAGAACACCCCCCCCCCCCCCCCCCCCCCCCCCAATCACCATCAACAGTGCTCCTGTGGAGAGACTGAGCCGCCTCTGTTTCCTAGGTGTACATCTGGTGGAGGATTTCACATGGTCAGTTCACACGAACAAAACAGTGAAGAAGGTGCAGCAGCGTGTCTTCTTTCTCAGGAGACTGAAGAGATTCGGCATGAGCCCCAACATCCTCAGGACCTTCTACCGCTGTGCCATTGAGAGCATCCTCACCGGATGCATTACTTCTTGGTATGGCAACAGCACCACCTGCAACTGGATAGCTCTCCAGAGAGCGGTGCAGTGTTCTGAAAGGTTAATTGGAGATGATATATATATATATATATATATATATATATATATATATATATATATATAGATAGATAGATTTTATTTATTTATTTTTTGATAATTGGTACCATGAACCCCGATTCTTTTGCGGCTGAGAGGACAAATGTGGCCGAAGGTCGGATCTGAATGAGGTGGACAGGAGACCGGTCTAAAAAGATTTAAAGGTAGACACAGCCTGTTTGAAAAAGCAAATTGTGCAGATTGGATGAATTCTAAATTATCTGTTCGCCGAGTTAATGATCTTGACCGTTAAATTGGCTCAGTAGTGGTGAAAATCTGTTAAGTAGATTTCTGGTGACATGTCCATGGTGATTTTGGGTAATTTGTGACAAATAAAAAGTAAAGTCTGGGGAATATTTGATGAAAGTTTATTCCTGTTAGGGTTGGGGGAATTTTAAAGTTGATGTGCTGTGTTTAATGTAATTGTGTGCTGTCGGCCCAGTGAAAAAGTTTAGAGTAGGGCATTTGGTTAAAAGGATTGTTACAAGATAAATATATATATAATTAATCCTTATTTTCTGGTTATGTTGTTTTATAGAGGCCAGTGTAGACAATTGCCCTTGTGAGTTAGAATGTGTGCCAAATGTCACAGAGTAGTAGGAGACTGCATGTCTTGTGCAGAGAACAGGAAGTTAGTGCAGAGCTGCATAGGCATATTAATAAAACACAGGAAACCAAACAGAAAAAGCAGAACTAAGTAAACTGTGTGTATGACGTATAGCAGAACTATGTATAACCATAGTCTGTTCTCTGATTGGATAGTTAAATTTGTGATTGACATCACCAATCAGATGAAAAGAAGAAAAATAGGGTCAGAATTTGTACTTTCACACCTATTTTTTGGCTAAGTCCACACACAAATCTTTTTTACACATACATGTCCTGATTTACAAGTACAAAATATTTATGACCACAATTTGAGCCCATACTAGGGCAGTAACAGCAGAGGCGAAAGTATCACCTGTATTTGGCAGTGAGTAGAAAATCCTTTGTCCATCTGCCACATTACATTCCTGTCTGCCACCTCACATATGCCTGTCTAGAACCAGTCCACTGTACTACCTACCTTCCAATTAAAAGATCACTAGCTTTACCTTCCTAAGTACAGACACGCTAAACAACTAATATAAATTTTTTTAGTCCACCATTTATCCATCACCTGTCATAAGCTCAATACAATTAAATAGAATCACAAGACTTTTACACAATTTATTGTTTACACAACATGTATTAGGTTTACAGATGAAATGCTGGTTGGCTAAACTTTCTAATAAATTGTAATGACATAATAAACACACATCTTGCAGTAACTAGTATAACATTCCCAGTAAAATAGTGCATATAATAGTGATCAAAAGTTTGAAGTAATTTAGAAATATCTTTAAACAAGTAGTCAAACTTAAGTAAGAGCCATTGCAAAGAAAATCCTTATATACAAACATACAGAACTTGAGTAAGTGGCTTTATGGCTTTATGTAACAGAAGAAGTTCCTTCTCTGCTGACAGTTTCTTATGCCATAGGATGCAGTACCACTCTTCTCGAGGACGCCACAGAAGCCATTAGTCGGGCAGCTTGGAATATCTTCATATTGCATCTGTTCTCCACCCACCCACAGCCACTGACCAGCCAGGTTACACAGGCCCGTCCACACCTGCCAACAATGAACACAGAGACAATTGTAAACATGGTGTATGAGTTTCTCAGCAACACGCATACGCTGTAGGAAACTGTCCAACCTCATCAGTGGTAGCTTGTTGTGCTCTCTCCCGTGCATAGGTGTGGTCATCAGTAGTGATCAGCGTGGCCAGGTCATAGCGATGGTTCCTGTAGGGAGAGTTGGGATCATTTGTGTCCACTGCACCCAGAGACCTGCAGTGGTTTAATGCCTCCTCCCACGTCTTATTCTCCTTCACCAAAACCAGTTTCTCATCATAACACATGATAGAATGTTTGACATCGCAACCGTGAGTCCACCATACACCATCATGCTTATATACACAGTCTCCATATCGATCTGCCTCTGAAAGAAGAAGCAAAGAGACACTGTTATTTACTGTTCCCAACAGCAAATAACACACTAATGTTAATATCAACAAATGTGATCTTGCACAATCTAATAAGAATCAATAATTTGCTCTCACACCTAAACAGGTGTTATTCTAAGATTAATACTTGAGCTTTAAAACATGTTACTTACGAGAACTACCCCACTTGATGAAGCGAGCTATCTCGTCTCCTCTGGACCATTTCCATGTACTTGCATTAGCTCGATATAACCCGATCCAGCCTCCAGATTTGAAAAATGTGTTCTCTTGTTCATTTCTGATTGTGATCAGGTCAGTGTGGTGCTTCCTGCAGAAGGTCTGGGCATTTGTCCAAGTTGTCATGTGAGACCCAGAGTAAAGTTTAAAGTTTAACAGATTCCCACAGACAGGAGAAATAAAAAGCAGCAGAGGGATGAGAAGGCACATCTTCCTTAGGATGCATTGACACTGTAACAAAAAGGAAAAGGGTCACAGAGAAGAAGATTGCAGTTTTTTGCGCAGCCATGTTTCACTGATGAAGTAGTCAAGTGTCTCTCTGAGCAATGACAATGTAGGACAGATGATGATGTTAGGAAATGTGGATGAGTCTTGGATTAAACAAGAACTGTATAAATGTAACTGACATTTAGTCTCAGTAATATTACTTAATCAACTCAATATTTTACCTAATGTACTTGTTTGATGTCATCCTACGAGACTTTCACATGCCTTAATCATGTATGGTACAAATAACTAAAACAGTAAACTTTGTAAATCTTGTAAACGTTTAACTTAAAGAAAAAAAAAAGAAATTGGTTAACAACTTGAACAGTCTTTTCTAGTGAAGTGGAGGCATACATAGGTGATTTACTCTCAGCAGGTTAAACCATTCATTACACTGTGTATCAGTTTCTACAGCAGTACTCACCTTGGCAGCAGATAATGGGGAACCTTTGAAGCTCAGAGTCTCCTGATGATGCTTTTTTTAAGTCTGTGAGATACTCATGGACTTTGATAATTGTCAAAGCTTTTCTTTAGCATAGACTCCGCCTTTGTTCGAAGCATTTGAATAGCTCTGGCTTTCTATCCTATATTTCATTTAAATCTTTCTGAATTTCAAAAAAGATGCTAAGCAGCATTCAAATGTGGTTTTGTGTTGGGGATCTTCGTCCTTTCTACTTCTCTTTTTGCTCTCAATCCTTTGAGAAATAATCATTTTCCATCTCTGTAATGTAAGGATTTATAAAAGGATTTATAAGAATTTTTTTTATTCTGAGTTATTACAATAACATTGGACGAGACCGGGGATGGAAAAGAAAAAGAAGAAAGAAACAGAAGTTGGGGAGAAAGTTAACAGAAGGAGATGGATACAGAAAGGGAGAGAAAAAATAACACTGAAAATCTGCTTCAAATGAAATACGCACAACTAACCTGACCTAAAAAGAGAAGATTATTTCTGATTGGATCGCCTCCTTTCTGCCCAATATATATTCGATGACAACAGTGTCAATACACTTTGTCGTAGTTTTTCTCCTCGAGCATTCTTTTTTATTTAGTTGTCATCATGTTTTAGGAAAACTGTGATAGAAATTATTGGTCAATGAGATAAACAAATACAAATTTTATTTGTCACATACACAGTACAACATATAGTGAACATGTAGTGATATGCTTGTATCCTGAATGACTGATATTTAACTGTGCATCATTTATGCTGATAACTTCTAGGACCAAATATGTTTGCAAAGGTGTGTGGCTGCACAGCAGCACACAGCCTCTGCAGGCTGTTATAGGTGGATCTAGACCTAGAGTTCAGTTTGGACCAACTAAACATGCAGAGTGTCAAGAATATGGAATAAAAGTGCACACATCAGGAAGAAATCAAACAAACACAAGCTGTGAAACAGTACATTGAAGTCATTGTACAAAGCTTTCTTTCACCAGAATGAGTTATTCTGTTTCACTCATCCTGTCATTCTCAGTTAGCACTTTTAATTTTGATGTGTCTGTGATTTTTTTTTTGTTTTTTGTATTTCTTGCTAGATCTGTAAAAAGTTTGTAGATAGAATGTAGATACACAATCATATAGAAGGAATGATGCTCCCCCCTCGTATTTACAGTATGAGACATGTCAGTGGTAGCCTGAGAGTGAAGACCACAGCAGCTGACCTACATCAAAATAAATGTAAAACAGTATTTTCACCATTTGAATGTCAACACAGTGTGTTGTCTTTTGTCTGTCTTTGTTTTTGCCCTTCAGTTGTAGTGTCACTCTCAGGCCACCGTACTTGTCACAGTTTCCACAGTGCCAACTGAAGTAAAACAAATCTTTGTATTTAATTTTTTAATTTCATGTATTTTTTGTGGCAGCTACTCAGTATTTTGATGCACAATCGCTCAGCGATATAAGAAAATTTGGTGTTTAACAGTGAACAGAGTCTGGTTCTTTAGGCTGTGTTAGGGGAGCAGTTTTTAGTCAGTCTTTGTAAATAACATTTATATTTATGCTCTAGTTTTTAAAGATGGCTTCAGAAAAGCAGATTCTTGCCTGGCAGCTATACATGTGACGTCTGAATATGCTGGAATAAAACCATCATTACTCTTGAGGACATTCCAAAACCTCACTGTGTGCTTTTTTTCAATGAAATGTCACGAATGCAATATTCGATTTTTGTCACTGTAACGATCATCAAATCACAGAAAGATTTGATGATCTTGCGATAATAGACTTTCCTGAAGGCAAAACAACAAAATCTTTGCAGTCATGCGGTGAATTAGACGATGAATCAGTGTTGAACCTTGGAATTATTTTGTAAGGCTGCTATTAGCGATGCTTCTGCCTCTACAGAATAAATGATTCAATTATAATTATTTGTGATTATTTTTCTTCTTTCTGCATGTTTTTAGGTGCTTAAAGCCTCAATTATTCATTTGCACTTTTATATTTAATAATTTTATATTTTATAAGTTAAGTATTATAAAAGACACTTTGGAGTGGCATGATGGATGCAAGGCATTTTTCCCTCAAAAATAACAAACGCTGAATGCAAACAGTTAAACAGGAACCAGCCAATGGTATTGTAATTAATGTAACTTGTGTAAACCATTACTTTTTTTTTGTCTCTCTGGCTCCTCATTTCCTCCACATAGAGATGAAAACATAAAAACAATGTCCAGCACTGTCAAGAGCACGCCAAGTCAACCCTAACCATGTAGAAATGTTGGCCAACTAGAAGCCTACCAGCAATTTATTGCACAGTCTGACATCATAAAGGGGATAATGGCACCGACCTTTGACACTGCAAGCCAGTGTTTATTTTTATTTTCCACAGACATTCTGAAAACATTCAACCAGGAAAAGCATTTTTCAAAAACTCAATTTGGTGATCTAAAACTTCTGGAAAACCAAATTGCACAGTGAACCTATGCTTTCCCAAAATTGCTGTGTACATGTAGAAAGAGTTGAATTAACCTTTCCTGAAACACAAACCAGATTACTGGAGATCATTTCAATCTTTTGTACAAATGTGTTTAAATGTTTACTAATAAATATCAAGTGAAAAACGTTTATTAATAATTAATGAGTTTATTTTGTGTTCCAAAAGAAGAAAAGAAAGGTGGTTTTTGATACCTTAATATAATGTTAACAGTGTTAATGTTTACTGCGGGAAGAAACGGTACAAACGTCATTTTATAAGGAAAACGCTCGAAAGCGCTCTCCGCCTGTGAGCAAAAACAAAACCAAAAAACCCCACCCTTTCCTATTTGTGGAAAAATGTACCATGTCGACCAATCAAAAAATGATATGGCAACATGGCATTTAGTGGTTTAGGAAGGGGGAAGTTTTAGGAGTGACGGCGGTGTTTTGAGATGTGAGAGATTTGCAACGTTTAGCGCAAATCTTGTGTAGTTAGTGTGTAGTGTAGTCAATAGTGTTGTTGTGTGTGTCAGAACAATGAGGCGACTGCTGAATGTTACAGGTGTTACAGCAGTGATACATCTCCTGTTGACAGGCCTGCAGGTATCAGGCTGTTGTTCTCCTTTATCTCATAGTGGACAGAAATTATTTTTTGGAGTGGCACAAATAATTTGTGTGGCATCAAATTTGATGCAGAACAGCTGATTGTTCTGTAAATAGTTTGAAATGTTTACTTAAAAAAAAACAAACCCCCGCCTTGGCCGCATTTTTAGGTAAACAGCTGCAAAATCTTTGTTTGCATAATTCTTTTTTGAAGAAGTAACTATATAATTAATTGCCCAACATTGGTCATTATATACTGTATTTTGCAGACAGAGAGTTACAGACTCTCTCCCAGACCACAGACTCATAATACAAGTCAGAGCTTTATAAAAAATAAAAATAAAAAGGAGAAAGTTGTGTTTTCAAAATTGGAGTTCAAGTTATTTTTGCTTCCAATGGTGTCAACATACTACACAGGTCATGAACAAGATTTATTTATTAATTTTTATTGTAAGTGGGCTAAAGCAGTTAATTAAAAGTAGTCTAACATAAATGCTGTAATTTGATTATTTTAATAAACCATGTAACTTGGATGGATTCGATGCTGGCGTGACCACAGTGCACACGTCTGCTGTTGCTCACAGTGGTCCAAGATACCGCTCAGGGTGTTTGTGTGTTCGCTCAGACACATGAAAAATTAGAGGGAACATTGCTCACCACACCAAGAATCATAGTTTCTATGTTATATAGCTTTTTGTCAATTTTCAACTAAATCACTATTTTACCTTGAATACCTTGCTGGATGTAAGCCAGAGTTTAATGGCTCATTAGCATGAACCCACTTTACACCCCAACAATCTTCTATCAAAATTCATTAACAACTTTTCAAGCTATCGTGTTTAGAGGGAGAATGACATGACCAAAGACATAACCTCCTTAATGATGCTGGGATAACAAATATGATCAAAACAGAAGTCAAAACTTTTCCAAAATGGACGGATGACACAACAGAGGTGGGTCTTATCTCCAAAGGTGATGAGATGGCTTACAGGGAGGAGGTCAGCGCCCATTCACACTGGGGCCAAGAGAACCATCTCACCCTCAATGTCACAAAGACAAAAGAGATGATATTGGACTTGGAGTTACCGCTCAGGCGGTAGAGCAGGTCATCTACTGATCGGAAGGTTGGTGGTTCGATTTCTGGTTTCCCCTAGGCTGCATGCCAAATATCTGTGGGCAAGATACTAACCCCAAATTGCTCTCCGTTGCATCCATAAGAGTATGAGTGTGTGTGAATATTACTTAGAAAGCACCTAGAAAAATGTGCTTGTCCAAATGGGTGTGAATGGGTGAATGCACAAGTTGTGTAAAGTGCTTTGAGTGCTTAGAAGAGTAGAAAAGTGCTAAGAACCAGTCCATTTACCATTTACTTCCAGAGGTGTAGAGAAGAACACCCCCCCCCCCCCCCCCCCCCCCCCCCCCCCATCACCATCAACAGTGCCCCTGTGGAGAGAGTGAGCCGCCTCTGTTTCCTAGGTGTACATCTGGTGGAGGATTTCACATGGTCAGTTCACACGAACAAAACAGTGAAGAAGGTGCAGCAGCGTGTCTTCTTTCTCAGGAGACTGAAGAGATTCGGCATGAGCCCCAACATCCTCAGGACCTTCTACCGCTGTGCCATTGAGAGCATCCTCACCGGATGCATTACTTTTTGGTATGGCAACAGCACCACCTACAACTGGATAGCTCTCCAGAGAGCGGTGCAGTGTTCTGAAAGGTTAATTGGAGATGATATATATATATATATATATATATAGATAGATAGATAGATAGATAGATATATTTTATTTATTTATTTTTTGATAATTGGTGCCATGAACCCCGATTCTTTTGCGGCTGAGAGGACAAATGTGGCCGAAGGTCGGATCTGAAATGAGGTGGACAGGAGACCGGTCTAAAAAGATTTAAAGGTAGGCACAGCCTGTTCAAAAAAGCAAATTGTGCAGATTGGATGAATTCTAAATTATCTGTTTGCCGAGTTAATGATCTTGACCGTTAAATTGGCTCAGTAGTGGTGAAAATCTGTTAAGTAGATTTCTGGTGACATGTCCATGGTGATTTTGGGTAATTTGTGACAAATAAAAAGTAAAGTCTGGGGAATATTTGATGAAAGTTTATTCCTGTTAGGGTTGGGGGAATTTTAAAGTTGATGTGCTGTGTTTAATGTAATTGTGTGCTGTCGGCCCAGTGAAAAAGTTTAGAGTAGGGCATTTTTGTTAAAAGGATTGTTACAAGATAAATATATATATAATTAATCCTTATTTTCTGGTTATATTGTTTTATAGAGGCCAGTGTAGAAAATCGCCCTTGTGAGTTAGAATGTGTGCCAAATGTCACAGAGTAGTAGGAGACTGCATGTCTTGTGCAGAGAACAGGAAGTTAGTGCAGAGCTGCATAGGCATATTAATAAAACACAGGAAACCAAACAGAAAAAGCGGAACTAAGTAAACTGTGTGTATGACGTATAGCAGAACTATGTATAACCATAGTCTGTTCTCTGATTGGATAGTTAAATTTGTGATTGACATGACATTGGCCAATCAGATGAAAGGAAGAAAAATAAGGTCAGAATTTGTACTTGTAACTTAAAACTTGAGTGTAGAGTTTCACACCTATTTTTTGGCTAAGTCCACACACAAATCTTTTTTACACATACATGTCCTGATTTACAAGTACAAAATATTTATGACCACAATTTGAGCCCATACTAGGGCAGTAACAGCAGAGGCGAAAGTATCACCTGTATTTGGCAGTGAGTAGAAAATCCTTTGTCCATCTGCCACATTACATTTCTGTCTGCCACCTCACATATGCCTGTCTAGAACCAGTCCACTGTACTACCTACCTTCCAATTAAAAGATCACTAGCTTTACCTTCCTAAGTACAGACACGCTAAACAACTAATATATATTTTTTGTAGTCCACCATTTATCCATCACCTGTCATAAGCTCAATACAATTAAATAGAATCACAAGACTTTTACACAATTTATTGTTTACACAACATGTATTAGGTTTACAGATGAAATGCTGGTTGGCTAAACTTTCTAATAAATTGTAATGACATAATAAACACACAACTTGCAGTAACTAGTATAACATTCCCAGTAAAATAGTGCATATAATAGTGATCAAAAGTTTGAAGTAATTTAGAAATATCTTTAAACAAGTAGTCAAACTTAAGTAAGAGCCATTGCAAAGAAAATCCTTATATACAAACATACAGAACTTGAGTAAGTGGCTTTATGGCTTTATGTAACAGAAGAAGTTCCTTCTCTGCTGACAGTTTCTTATGCCATAGGATGCAGTACCACTCTTCTCGAGGACGCCACAGAAGCCATTAGTCGGGCAGCTTGGAATATTTTCATATTGCATCTGTTCTCCACCCACCCACAGCCACTCACCAGCCAGGTTACACAGGCCCGTCCACACCTGCCAACAATGAACAGAGAGACAATTGTAAACATGGTGTATGAGTTTCTACAGCAGTACTCACCTTGGCAGCAGATAATGGGGAACCTTTGAAGCTCAGGGTCTCCTGATGATGCTTTTTTTAAGTCTGTGAGATACTCATGGACTGTGATACTTGCCAAAGCTTTTCTTTAACATAGACTCCGCCTTTGTTCGAAGCATTTGAATAGCTCTGGCTTTCTATCCTCAATTTCATTTAAATCTTTCTGAATTTCTATAAAGATGCTAAGCAGCATTCAAATGTGGTTTTGTGTTGGGGATCTTCGTCCTTTCTACTTCTCTTTTTGCTCTCAATCCTTTGAGAAATAATCGTTTTGCATCTCTGTAATGTAAGGATTTATAAAAACATTTATGTTTATAGAACACTCTTTTCTGCTAAGTTCCAACCAACCTGTCAAATCTTATTATACTCTCTTCGCTCTTTCATTGGTTTTCTCCACCTGCAGCAGCTAAACACAATTAAATAATACAATATATTGAAAAGTTGTTATTGCTGGTATGTGATTTCCTGGTAATTGTCATAGATTTAATCCCCAACAAATTTACTTTCCCCACTTGATAGTCATATTTAGAACTTTATAAGAATTTTTTTTATTCTGAGTCATTACAATCACAGTGGACGAGACCGGGGATGGAAAAGAAAAAGAAGAAAGAAACAGAAGTTGGGGAGAAAGTTAACAGAAGGAGATGGATACAGAAAGGGAGAGAAAAAATAACACTGAAAATCTGCTTCAAACACTGCTGAAAAAAACAATAACACAGCAGAGAAACCACAGCAACAACCAACAGAAAAAAAAAAAACACTCATCAACAACAATGAACAAGCAGAAGAAAACCGCGACAACCCCCACCCCAACTAGGTGATGGAGATGATCAAAGGAGCCCAGAGAGATTGATCTGCTGTGGCAGCAGAGGCTGTATCAAGGCTTATGTGGTCCAACAAATGGTCTCTATATTGGTTAATATTAAGGTTCTTTTTATTTTTCCAGATCATAAGGAGAGTCGTCTTAGCAATCTCATCTCTTTAGTGACCTCGTGTAGGTCACTCAAGAAGCAAACTAAAGGGAAAGCTGGCTGTTACATTCCAGACACTTTGATAAGACTTCACATATGCAACACCAAAACCTCGGAGCAGGTGGACCAAAGAGTGTGGTTGTAATTGGCCGGTGTATAGAGATTGACAGACCACGTGACTTTCGCGCATTGCATGCCGGGAACTCGTGGCAAAACAATCCAAGTACCGCATCAAATGCAAGCATTTGCAGCACCGCAAAACGTTCATTCTCCGGTTCCAATACCTTCTTGCTTTTTCTTTGTCCCCCAAAAAAGTTATGTACAAAATGAAGGAGAACAATGCCGGTCCGTACAAAGACAGACTTGATGAAAAGTCAAAGAAAAGGAGGAAAAAAATCAAAGGAGTGAAAGGGTTAGATATATATTTATAATTATACGGTTCTTGGAGTGAGTGCATACACTCATGAAGTTTAGTAACTTCAGGTCACTGCAACAAGCCCAGGTACAGTTTACCGACGGATGGGTACAGGACCTTGAAATGCACCGTGTAGAACGAAAGACCATCGTACGTATCATAAGTTTACTAGTCTCACAAATCGTCTTCATAAATACACATTTGTTAACCGTTTATTAATAGGACCTTTAAGCTCAACGGTAATTAATTAGTAGTGGAAATAATTTCTGGTTCACATCACAGAAATGCTCTATTGTATGCTGTAATCGTACTGTGCAATTAGTGATACAAAAAAACCTGTTTCATCCTGTGAATAAAAGTATATGTTTTTGTCAATGTACCATGGTAATAACAGAAGCGAAACGCAATATTGTGTCAGGACAATTCACTATTTATGCACAATAAACAAAGGAGCATAGCGCGACAATTTCTGTTCAGCGCCAGACTTGCTTGTAAAACTACTTCACCAATTATGTTATGAAAAATGACGTATTAACTACAACAGAAGACTGACCTTTGTGGAAATGCTTGGAGCAGACTAACATGTGAGCTGGAGTGTTCTGGGACGTTATATTTGGTCTTTGAATGGCTGCAATCCAGGCCATCAGTCGGCTCTTTGTTACTTCGGAAACATGGCTCGAACAATTTCTCTTCAACGACGTAATCCGATAACAAGCGATCTCTTTACCCGTCGGCTTCCCATGGCTGTCATGCGACCGGCTATTGCAATTAATAATACAGCAGCTTCTTGCCATTTTTTTGTGTTTCTTTTTATCGCTGTGTAACTGATTTTAATTGAAAGCCTGCGTGCGCTAGTACCTCTTGCCACGAGTTCCCAGAATTCTTTGCGGTTTTACCCTTGAATGACGTCACATTTTCAGTCTCTATTGCCTTCACATTGTGAGGTGTTGGATGACGTAAAATCCATACTAAATCCATACTGCTTTTTAAAGCATACATGTTATTTGATGCTTATACTAATGAATGGTAGGTCCAAAGTATTATTACATAGTGTCTGTTCTGCGTCTAGCCAGGGCTCATCTTAGAGGGTATGTTTTAACCATCCTGAGATGTATTGTAGTTTGTTGGCTAAGAAGTAGTGTTGAAAGTTGAAAGGCAGATCTAGTCCTCCTCCATCTTTGGTCCTTTGCAACATTTTTAAGCTAATATGCGTTCGGTTTTCTTTAGAAATGGTGGACTCCAGAGATTTAACCTCTTAAGAACCAAACTCTTTTATGGCATGCATAGAGATGGAAATTGATAAGATTTTCACAATTCTGATTCCATTTTCCATTCTGTTTAACAATTCAATTCTTTATCGATTCTGTTATCCATTTTTTTTTAAAAGGAGAACACGAAGGTCGATTAGCTCAGAACTTTGTTTTATATCTTTTCTTTGAACAAGATAGAAATTTAGGAGTAACATGGCCTTACAAACCCGACAGTGAGATCTTAAGAGATCCACAGCCTATGGCTCTTCGATAGGATGTCACGGGGTCCCCAGAAAAAAATTGTAAATGTAAAATATTAATAAAATAAATATTTTTCTGGAGCAATAACACAAGAATATCCAGTAATGTCCCTGCGTACAATTTAACACATTCACTTACCGAAAATCAGGGGCATCTGCTGTGGCAAATGGGTTCAAGGCTTTGACCACAAACTTAGTCATTGCAGCGAGAACTGCCAGCATCTGAGCCAGCCAGACTCTGTCTGTTTCTCTCATCATGGTCATCTTAATGCAACGCACAGTTTTGTAATAAGGCAGATTGCGCTAACATAATATGCAATGTTAGTTGATTATTTACCTGCCGTATTAACGGGAGAGGACGTGCAAACATCACCGCTGAGCTTCACTAGTCCGGAGCAGAATTAAAAACATGACATTCATTTAACGTTATCGCGTGCTTTGTGAGCAAATGCTTTTGCACATTCGTAGTGTTTCCTCCCTTTAATGAAATATCTACTTTGCAAGTATTGCAAGTTGCCCTGTTGTCATCCGTTCTCGTAAAGTATAACCAAACTTTTGAGCTTTTGTGCCACTTAGGCGCCGTGTTTCCTGCCTAGTAGCTCCGCAACATGGTGATGTCATCCGAGGCGACTGGAATCAATAAGGGAATCCTTTGCAATAATTTCTCTTTGCTACTTGGGTTAATTGGGACCTGATGAATGTAAAAACAAAGAATTAGTTGTTTTGTTTTGTTTTTACCTGATTTTGGTTTCTGAAAAAAATGAGAGCCACATATTCGCTTTAAATTTCGATAGAACAGTGGCAGTATAATGTCCTCATGAGTGGGTATCAGGCCCTTGTAGAACAAAATTTAGTATTTTGGTCTAGATAACCCAAAATGTGATGTCCACATATGTGGACACCAGGTCCTAGGAGCATAAACCAGTCTGGTCACTGATCCTGAATGTCAGGATGCAGCACATGTTTTGCCTGTCAGTGAGGCATGGATGTATTTGACTATATGGATACATCAACATGCAAAACTGGCTGGTAGAGGGTTGTAAAAGCAAAGTAAAATTTTGTAAGCCAGCTTTTAAAAGGTAAAAGCTCCTACAGATTCTGCTTTCCTAACCTGATAAACCTTTTTGTTTAAGCTGTCATCACTACTATTTGTTTTCCTTATATTTCAGTAACAACAACAAATATGCCATAAATGACAAACTGAAAACAGTTCAGTGATAAAATCACTAAAAATTATTATAATACGTTATGATGTGAGGAGCTTCATGCTGAGGTAAGGTCCTCTAAAGTTTTGATGGAATCAGGGTGGCAATGTTCTGGCCCTCAAATTTAACCACAAGAAATGCAAAAATGCTAAAGTTAAGTATGTGCTATGTTTTATTAAAATGAATAAAGATACAATGAGGGCAGACTCCCTTGCTAAGAAATTGGAGATAAGTTTGGTAAAGGAATTCTGGAAAGACATAACCCAAAATGTGATGTCCACATATGTGGACACCAGGTCCTAGGAGCATAAACCAGTCCGGTGATATTTTACTCGGGATCATTGAGAATAAATAATTGATTCTTGGTAAAACCATCAATTTTACTGAAGTGACATGAGTGATATGGATGGAGACTTCCATCTAGCCAGATCATCTTCTACTTTCTTTAAAAGTGGGATGTGGTTTAATTAAATTAAATCTGGAAGCCTAGGACAAACATTAATGCCTAAATATTTAATATTTCCATATTACAGTGGGGTAAGCAGAAATTCGGAATAGTATTTCCAGCTAGCTGGTTGGCTGCTTCTAGGGTTTTGATGGTTCCTCCTAATTCCTGAATACATTTGTTCTGGCTTTTTTGGTGAGAATATAGTTATTTTACCTCTCATCACAGCTTTTCCTCCTTTCCTGAGAACAGGTGCTGACGTTCCAGGATGGTCATTACAGTCTAAATATAAAGCCCACTCTTTAAAAACATATTTAATAAAATCTAAAATGATGTTCTAAATTTCCAGTTTTTACTTGGCGGAATAACCTTCTTATTTATTAGCTTAATTATTTTTTAAATAAATCTTATTTATTCATTTAATTATCTCACAAACAAACTCAAATGAAAATATTTTTCATCAAAGGTCACTGATCCTGAATGACAGGATGCAGCACATGTTTTGCCTGTCACTGAGACATGGATGTATTTGACTATATGGATACATCAACATGCAAAACTGGCTGGTAGAGGGTTGTAAAAGCAAAGTAAAATTTTGTAAGCCAGCTTTTAAAAGGTAAAAGCTCCTACTGATTCTGCTTTCCTAACTATTTGTTTTCTACGGTGGCCCCTAGAGACAAAGCACGTACAAACTCCAAAACACATGCAAACTCCAAAACACATGCAAACTCCAAAACACTTGCAAACTCCAAAACACTTGCAAACCCCAAAGCACATGCAAACTCCAAAACAATTGCAAACTCCAAAACACTTGCAAAATCCAAAACACATGCAAACTCCAAAACACTTGCAAACTCCAAAACACTTGCAAACCCCAAAGCACATGCAAACTCCAAAACACTTGCAAACTCCAAAACACTTGCAAAATCCAAAACACATGCAAACTCCAAAACACTTGCAAACTCCAAAACACTTGCAAAATCCAAAACACTTGCAAACTCCAAAACACTTGCAAACCCCAAAGCACATGCAAACTCCAAAACAATTGCAAACTCCAAAACACTTGCAAAATCCAAAACACATGCAAACTCCAAAACACTTGCAAACTCCAAAACACTTGCAAACCCCAAAGCACATGCAAACTCCAAAACACTTGCAAACTCCAAAACACTTGCAAAATCCAAAACACATGCAAACTCCAAAACACTTGCAAACTCCAAAACACTTGCAAAATCCAAAACACTTGCAAACTCCAAAACACTTGCAAACTCCAAAACACTTGCAAACTCCAAAACACTTGCAAACACCAAAGCTCATGCAAACTCCAAAACACTTGCAAACTCCAAAACACTTGCAAACCCCAAAGCACATGCAAATTCCAAAACACAACGGAAGTGCTCCAGGACGCTAGGGGCAGTGTTGAGCTCGATTTGCAAAATAAACGGCAAGTTTGTCTGTATGGGACGGTCTAGTCTCCGTCGCGCTCCCCAGGTTGCCTAGCAACCATGATACTAACCGCTGGAAACGTGTCATACAACTTGGTTTGACAGAAATGAAGGAGAACATATTTTGTTCATTTGTTTGTTTGTTTCTACAAGAGCTTTGTGTGATTTGATAAGTATCTGAGGCTGAGACCACAGGACAGTAAAACATGATTTTTGGGCTTCATTTCTGTACTGAACAGTCATTTAAGATTAGTTAGTAAATAACAATTAGCTAATGTTGTTCATGAGACTGAAGTCATATCACTTTGGTAATGTAAATATAATATGGCCAATATTATAGTTATTATATTAATCATTATGAGCTATTACAGCAGTGAACATGAACTCTGTGTCAAATACTGAGCCTCAGTACAGATTCAAGTTGCAGTTATTTATATGTTTTATCACCTTAAATCTTCACTCAAAGACAAGTATCTTTGGCAGTGCATATATAGGTGTATCATATATAAGAGACAAATGTTGTTCCTTCAGTATGTTGGCATTACTAAATTTGACTCATTGCTTACATACATGTGTAAAAAGAAATTGTATGAGCTGTGATAACTGTTTCTGATAAAATGAAGAGTAGACTGATATATTGAATATTCCTTTATTGGGTGAGAAAATCAGACCATGTCATAACTGCTTTAAGTCATACAGAATAGATATCAGAGCCTTAAACAGGCTGACTTCTGCTAAATGGGTCAAACTGGGCAGAAAGTCTACAAACACATAACATCATTATAGAATATGATGTAACACTATAGATCAACTTACCTCAGAATATATAAAGCATATAAACAATTACAGCAATATGATGCAACAAACACAGCAGTACTACTAATCCAAAATACTCAAAGCTTCATAGAACTGAAACAAACATTTATTTTTAGGTCCATTCAGCTGCTGATACATACTTTAGGTTTCTGAATATTAAACTTGTTTCTGCCTTTCATAGTGTGTAACTTGAAGGCCTTGAGTACTTTCTCCCACACTGAAAACACTGGAATGATAAAATTATTTGAACATTACCTAATAAGACTGATTCAGGACAGACAATTAGTTATGTTAAACTTTCCTAGCAGTCCTTCACAAACAGGGAACAGTCTGTCTATTCTCTCCATCTGTCAGCTGCTGCTGGCTCTTCCTCCTCCTCTTCCTCACACACTGCTGAGTTTGCCCTGGTGGATCATCAGGGGTGCAAAGCCTCACAGATGATGTGCAGCAGTGGGTCCCTCAGTCTGTCCTCACTCTGGACACTTGCAGTTGTCACACATGGAAATCAAATGTGTGATAAGCTGCAGGATTCAAACACAAGTGTAACTTATAAATACATGTTCATACTTTTATTACACAATCAGAGAGAAAGAAAAAGAGAGAGAGTGCAGGACAGACAGACAGGTGACAGTCTCAGGTGTATACACTGCTACAAAACAGCACAAAAGAAGGAGGATTTAGTGTTTGTGTTATTACGAAACAAGAAGAGTTCCTAGATGGTACAGTGGACACATGTGTGACTCCTGTGATTAAAGCATCTTTCTTTCAGCTTAACAAGTGAACCGTCAGCTCGTTCACAAACACGTTGAAGTCCGTTTGGCTCGACACCACCGAACAGAGGCAGCAATATAACATAGCTAACATTAACAGTGCAGTGAATCCTGCTTGTGCTGTGATATTCAGGACTGCAAACCGAACAGCATCACTGACTTTCAGCTTGTTGTGTTTGTGGATATATGACTGACTTTAATTATCCATAAAATCATCACATTCTCTGTAAGATTAAAGTCAACTATTGAACGGTGTATATTTTGAAGTAAAGGCTTTAAAACCAAGCTAGTACAAACATCGCTAATGTCACATAACTTTCCCGACATGTGGCCAACAGTAATGTTTTAATGTTCTTCATTATAAAAACATGTGCGCATAAATAAGTGACATAATATTCAGTAATTACTTCTGAAAGTTTACTCTTCGGCGGCTCCGCTTCCACCGTTTTTTTCGGCAAAATTATCCACACCACAGCCGCGCTATGAAATCTGGGATATGTTGGGCCATGAAGGCTACACCGACCCATCCTTAAAATTCAGGGAAATTAAGGACGCATTTGAGGGCCGCATTTCGAGCAGCCTTTGAATTGGGACAGCCTTCGTCGTGTCCCTGTGACGTAATCAGCCTTAAAATGCGGCCTTTAAGGCTGCAGACCCCAAATCCGGTCATTGGTACTTCCTGGCTTGTGTAGTTACTAGGTAACAAAAGCTCAACACTGCCCCTAGCGTCCTGGAGCACTTCCGTTGTGTTTTGGAGTTTGCATGTGTTTTGGAGTTTGCAAGTGTTTTGGAGTTTGCAAGTGTTTTGTCTCTAGGGGCCACTGTAGTTTTCCTTATATTTCAGTAACAACAACAAATATGCCATAAATGACAAACTGAAAACAGTTCAGTGATAAAATCAACAAAAATGATTATATTACAAGTTATGATGTGAGGAGCTTCATGCTGAGGTAAGGTCCTCTAAAGTTTGGATGGAGTCAGGGTGGCAATGTTCTGGCCCTCAAAGTTAACCATAAGAAATGTGAAAGTGCTAAATTTAAGTATGTGCTATGTTTTATTAAAATGAATAAAGATACAATGAGGGCAGACTCCCTTGCTAAGAAATTGGAGATAAGTTTGGTAAAGGAATTCTGGAAAGACATGAAAACAATGAATCGTGTTAAGACGTCTTTACCAGATAATATTGATGGTGTTAGTGGTCTGAGAAAATTACTTGAATGTGGCAGAAACATTACGGTGATCTATTTAACTCTTCTTTCTATTTAACCAAAAGTTCAATTTCTGCCGTGGATGAAATCGATAATAAGGAAGATGTAATGTCATGAATAGAAATTTATGATGCAATTAGAAAGACAGTAAAGCACGTTGGATGGACAAGATATCTGCTGAACATTTGAAACATTTGCTTGCTATTTGTTTCACTGGGTTCATAGTTCGCGTGATTCTCCCAGATTCAATTATTGCTGTCATGTTAGAAAAATAAACAGCAAGAACAATTATCGACCTACAGCGTTATCTAGCATGTTATCCAAAGTCCTTGAAAATATAATTTTAAACACAAGTAAAAGTTTGTCCGATAACAGTTTGGGTTTAAATCTAAGCATAGTACAGATATGTGTATTTTTGCCCTGGAGGAAATCCTGGATCTATTCTCTCTAAGCTGAGCGTGTGAGCAATCGTGCACTGCTGACACAGTCGCCGCACACAGAAAATCAGCGAAATAAAATAAATACATGTATTTACTTTAATTCCGATTCAGGCTGGATTTTTTTTGTGTGTGTGCGCAGCGCAGATTTTCTGTGTGGGGAGACAGTGTCAGCAGTGTGTGATTGCTCACGCGCACTGCTTAGAGGGAACATAATTATGTGCTTAGTTGATGCCTCTAAAGCGATTGATCGTGTAAATCATGAAAAGCTAGTTTATAAGTTATACAGCAGAGAGGTTCCTAAATCTTGGGTAAGAATTCTGTCCTTCTGGTATGCTCATCAGTCTATGCGCATAAAATGGGCTAACTGCATGTCTGCCAACTTTTATGTAGGGAATGGGGTTAGACAGGGGAGTATTCTATCTTTATTTTTTTTATGTTTATATGGATAATTTCTCAAAGCTGTTAGATTACTGTGTGACAGGTTGTGTAGTTGATAAGACCATATTTAACCATTTGATATATGCAGATGAGTTAGAGAGCTTCTCCCCATATAGTGCTGGCCCGAAAGCCTGTTCTCAATATGGTCTGGACTTTGATATTCATTATAATGCCACATGTATATATTAAAATAAAAATTCCCCGCTCGCCCCTTTGGACGGTCAATCCTTCAAGATCAGGTCCTCTACCAGAGGCCTGGGAGCCTGGGGTCCTGTGCAGTATCTTAGCTGTTCCTAGGACTGCGCTCTTCTGGACAGAGATCTCTGATGTTGTTCCCAGAATCTGCTGGAGCCACTCACTTAGCTTGGGAGTCACTGCACCAAGTGCTCCGATTACCACTGGGACCACGGTCACCTTCACCCTCCACATCTTCTCGAGCTCTTCTCTGAGCCCTTGGTATTTCTCGAGCTTCTTGTGTTCCTTCTTCCTGATGTTGCTGTCATTCAGAACTGCTACATCGATCACTTCGGCCGTCTTCTTCTGTTTGTCTACCACCACTATATCCGGTTGGTTAGCCACCACCATTTTGTCCGTCTGTATCTGGAAGTCCCACAGGATCTTAGCTCGGTCATTCTCCATCACCCTTGGGGGCATCTCCCATTTTGACCTTGGGACTTCCAGGTTATACTCGGCACAGATGTTCCTGTACACTATGCCGGCCACTTGGTTATGGCGTTCCATGTATGCCTTGCCTGCTAGCATCTTGCACCCTTGTGTTATGTGCTGGATTGTCTCTGGGGCCTCTTTACACAGCCTGCACCTGGGGTCTTGCCTGGTGTGATAGACCCCAGCCTCTATGGATCTTGTGCTCAGTGCTTGTTCCTGTGCGTCCATGACTAGTGCCTCCGTGCTGTCTTTCAGTCCAGCTTTGTCTAGCCACTGGTAGGATTTCTGGGTATCAGCCACCATCTAGGGCAAGAGACAAAAACAGGGCGTTGTTGGAATGCTACTACGCAAGTAACCCTGGTGGAAGCGGTTACATCCACAATGACAGTGAAACAACTAGTAGCTCAGTGTTCCAACATTTGAAAGAAGGGACTCCTCTCACAGCTAGAGATTGACGAAGTACAACATAAATGCTATGGCAAGGGGGAGCCAGGATGCCAGGTCAGGGGGGAGATATCATCTCCCCCACCCGAGATTGGGTACCAAGCCCCAAGTGCGAAAAGGATCATTGGATAGGAATGATCGGATCATTGAGTGCGAGAGAAACTGACCTGAAAGATAGGATTATGGCCAAGCTTGAATCCTGGACACCCCGTAGCCGGTTACCAAGATTACGTGAAGTACCCTCAGAAGGTCTGCTAGATGATGTTAATGCAGCACTACAGACGATACCTCCAGCCACAATTACCGAGACTAACAAGCTGATCTGCAATACGGCAGCAGTGATCAGTGAGATGCTTGGCTACAAGTTGAACAGCCACAAGGGGCAGTACCCTCCATGGAGAAGGAGGCTAGAGGCTAAAATCAAGGTAGCACGGAGGGAGGTCCGCCAACTATCGGAGTTGCAGAAAGGCACGATGAAGAAGGTGCCTAAGAAGTACAGGAAGCTGTCCATATCTGAGGCCTTGGAAACTGCCAAGCAATGACTCACAGCCTTGGCCAGTCGCTTGAGGAGGTACACCAGAGAGATAGAAGGCAGGAGAATAAACCAGCTGTTCTCCAGGGAACCAGCCAAGGTGTACTCTCAGTGGCAGGGGGACAATATGAGAACAGCACCACCAAGGCTGGAGACAGAACAATACTGGAAGAGCATATGGGAGAAGGACGCAACCCATAACAGCAATGCTCAGTGGCTAGCGGATCTGAGGGCAGACCACAGCAACCTCCCTGAACAGGTTTGCACACACAGTAGCTGGTATTTTGGCCCATTCCTCCATGCAGATCTTCTCAAGAATGTTTTGGGGCTGTCGCCGAGCAACACGGACTTTCAACTCCCGCCACAGATTTTCTATGGGGTTGAGGTCTGGAGACTGGCTAGGCCACTCCAGGACTT